>NC_056469.1:1002831-1090019 GCF_008729295.1 Plectropomus leopardus | reverse complement strand
TTATTATTATTATTATTATTATTATTATTATTATCTGATTGTAACTGTAATTTATGGTCAATCCTAGTTATCTGGTGTGAGTTTCATGGTGCCATGTACAGTAAGTATTTGTATTTTTCCTTATTAGGTGTGCCCCAGGGAGCTCTTTTACAATTNAATTGTAAAAGAGCTCCCTGGGACACACCTAATAAGGAAAAATACAAATACTTATTGTACAGGGCTTTTTATTATTATCTGATTGTAACTGTAATTTATGGTCAATCCTAGTTATCTGGTGTGAGTTTCATGGTGCCATGTACAGTAAGTATTTGTATTTTTCCTTATTAGGTGTGCCCCAGGGAGCTCTTTTACAATTCACAGACTCGTGGGCACTGTGGCAGCCACTGTTGAACATTGAAAGCACGGATATTGAGAAAGCACGGATCCTGAGAGGGAAAACATACTGCCAATTGATACTGAAATGGCCCACTGCAAACATGATATTTAAAAGGCCAATACCACAGAACCAGCAGTACTTTAGGAAAAGACCGCTGTTGAGGCAAAAATTTAGTATATCACAAATACACCCGATAATTTTCTACACAGTTCTGTTTGAGTAATGTTATATGAAAGTCTAACACCACAGAACCAGCAGTATTTTAGGACAAGGTCGCTATTCATATGAAGGCAGATACAAGTTTGTATACTTTACAGATACCCCCCATTATTTTTATTTGAGTATCCAGTAATATTACATATGGGAGATGGACAGCTGTTTTCTTCACCATGTCAATTACGTACTGTTGTTAGGAGCTCTATCTATCTATCGGTATCTATCTATCTATCTTTCTATATACACAAATGAATGGAGTCACTCAGTTAGCTTGATTGTGCCATTGTAATTAAGAGATTGAAAAATTTAATTTTGTTTGATACTGTCAACTATTTGGGGACAACATTTTTTTTCTTTACTCTTACTGAAAGGCGTAATGGGTAGCCTAATGTCTAATGTCTACTTAATCTTCATCATCACAGTAACACTCAAACAAATTAAGTGTAAACATATAAATGCATATGTATTACATGATCATACTGACCAATTAAAAAGTTTCATTACAATTTTTCTCTGAGGTCCACCCTGAATACAGCCCTCTGCTGGGATCGGGACAATTCAGTTCAGTGTTTTTTTTCCGGATCAAATGTATCCTTATCTTACTAAAAAGGTTTGAACAACACAAACTGAAGGTTTGATCCAGATCAAAACCAAGCTTGGTTAATGTGATCTAGTCCAATTTCAGAATCCTTTTCTTTCTTTTGAATAACTCATTTTCAAGATTTGATCTAATCCAATAGCTGAAATTGGATCTGATTATTCTGATTTTTCAACCACTGGGCCCTGAGGCTCAGTATGAGAGATGGCTCCCAGACAGGAGCTTATACACACAATACTCATCGTGTACTGGTTTATATTCAACCTGCTGTTTGTTATCTCTGCAGAGGTCTGCAGGGTCATCACAATCTACCTTAAAGAAGGTACCACCAGGAAGTATTAACTATTTCATTAATGGTTAACCAATGGAGCAAAAATTGGCCCTGGTAATGAATCCTGTTAGATATCTTGTTATCTTGGAAAAAAACAGGACTCATCAAACAGTTGTGCAATTGAATTGTTGGTGGGACAAAGAGAAGAGAAAACTGCTCTGCTGTGAATAATGGGGTAAACCTTAATGATGTGCTTCTGTAAAAGGACCATGTACCTTTTAACACAACTCATTAGCACATCAGGTCCAAGAAAATCAGGCCAATCAGAGCTCCTGCTATCGGCTCTGGGGGCTGGAAAACAACATGGTTAACCTTATGAAACCTGGATCGACATCACTTTCCTTGTGCTGAGTACAGACACCTTTTCAAACACTTAAACATATGAAACATAATCACATTGGTTACATTTCTTTTAAAAACATGGGGGGAAAGGCAGTGGGCAAACTGGCATGAAGTCCCCTGCAAATTGCAAAAAATGAGTAAAAGATGACAGGAAAATAAGTCAGAGAGAGAGAATGATATAATATTATATTATATAACATTTCAGTGAGATTGCTACTGTAATTCTTACTGAATTACAGTAGCAATCTCACTGCACATATGAATCTATTTGACTAGTCTGTGTTGCACTTTAATTGGAGGTTGTGCTTGCTCTTTGTATTATGTGAAAGTTATATTTGTTTGTTTGTATTTATTGTTGAAACAATGTTTCATGCTGCCCTCTTGGTCATGGAGCTATGGAATATATATATGGATAATAATATAGTTGTTTACAGATAATAACATATTTAATATCATCATTTGAATTTTGTATTTTAATTTATCGGGTAATTTCTTTCTTTCTTTCAAGTAATTTTCTTGTAGCTTTTCATTCATTCTTGTTAGCTGCTTGTTGACTTCTTTCCATGTTAGTGAAAGAAATCAAGCCAATTTGCCAAAGGTTAATTATCAATTGGAAAATGTAAATCTATTATTCATTTTATTATTTTACTTTGAGTTGCATGAAACATAGAAATATAACTTTGATCAATCAATCCTTATAATGATCAATTACTTGACTTCATTTAACACTATAACTGTTTATAATTATTCCAGTGGCATGCTTCAAGCTCCACACCATGATGGTTACATGACCATGAAATTATAATGAGTTCATGAAAATAGTGGTTTTCTGTCAGCTCAGGTCCAGGTATGGAGGGCAGACACAGCACAGCTGGGTTAATGTGTACAATTAAACATTCACCGAGGTCTCAAGTCAAAGGCTCATGGGAGGAGTGGTTATGTAATAAGAGAAAATAAGTGTGTGACCACATC
The DNA here is from genome assembly GCF_008729295.1 of Plectropomus leopardus. Taxonomy (NCBI): domain Eukaryota; kingdom Metazoa; phylum Chordata; class Actinopteri; order Perciformes; family Serranidae; genus Plectropomus; species Plectropomus leopardus. The sequence continues at coordinate 1,087,184 of NC_056469.1, read as the reverse complement.
ATAATCACAGCAAGCTTATAAAAAGCAGCCAGGGTGCACCACCGCACGCACTGATCCACTTGTTATTGTTCCGCTGACTGGCTGAGGCTTGGAGCACTAAGCTGGGGACCTTCTCAGGACGCAGACATGGAGAAAGAAGCAAGACCCAACTGGGACAACCCCATACAGTTTGTTCTGGCATGCGTCTCATATGCGGTCGGACTTGGAAATGTTTGGCGTTTTCCATACCTCTGTCAAATGCACGGTGGAGGTAAGTGACTGACTCCTGCCTGGAGACCAGTTATGTAATAATATTTCATTTCTTAACAAGGGCTGTGCTTCTCAGTAGCCTGGTCAACTGTTATATACAGATACCAGGTTCACTTTCAGCTAGACAGATTGTCATGAGAAACACAGCTTGAGCTGAATAACCAGCTTTTTTCATTCCACTAAGACACAGCACTCATCCAGTTTGATCTCATTATAGCATATACACTATTATGTGTTTTGTCAGTGTCAGTAATTTACAGTACTGTATTATCCTTGTCTGAACCATGGACTTTGCACCACAAGGTACTTCTGTCTTTACATATTGCACAAAATTTTAAATAAATAGTTATAAGTGGTACAGGGGAACATATTATTCACCACTTTATTGACTTGTTGCCAGTAATCTGAGTTATGCAGAGGGGCTGTTTCTGGCCTAAATATCCAAAAGACTGAATGAGTTATAGACAGTTAGTTGACCCAAAGTTGAGACCAGCAGTGAACTTATTGCAGGTCATAAAGGAGGGTAGAACCGGAATTAGTTGACATACAGCATGCAGTGTTATCTACAGACTTTACACTCTAATTGCTGCTGTAGCACCACAGTCAAGTGATAAGAAACAATAATAAAATAACATGAGTGAGTAAAAGTACAGATTTCTCACCAGAAAAGGACTTCTGTAAAAGTTAAAATAACCTCTTTGACTATTACTTGAGTAAAAGTGTCTGATATTTACTCTACATTTACTTTTCCTAAGTAAAATGTTGAAAGTAAAAGTACAAGTTAATTCTGTTAATAAAAAAACACTCAGAATTTTGAGAATTATTATTTATTTCTTCATAACATAGACCACCTTAAAATGGAGTGTAGAAAAACAACTTTAATTCAGTCTATATAAAACCCTGTATTACAGTACAATATAACACTGTGGTACTGTGAGTAGTACAGTAAAGCCATATAAGCCACTTTGTCACTTACAACAAGTGTGTTTTTCCGAGCCTATTGCAAATAGTGCAGAATCCTCAAATCAAATGAGTGCTAAGGATATCTGAGCGTCTGAGCGATGGATTGTGAGCAGCACAAGGAGCAAAGTGAAGGAATAGCACTCAATTAATTATTCATAGGTGCTTGTTATATACGAGTCTTAAATCAAGACTGTTTTTTTTCCAAGTGCACCTCTGCCTTTAATTTTTTATTTTCTTTATTAAAATACAAAAAAGTTAAACAAAAATACAGGATGCAGATCCATTTATTTAGTTAAAGGTTTGGACGTTTTATCTTCAAGGAGGTCCTTGTGTCCTTAAGTGTGTTGCTGCCATGCTAGAAAAAGAAAAACATTGTTTCCTGTTAAAATAACTTGTATCAACTTATCATCAACAAAAGAAGGATAAGGTGACTGAGGGGAATTCTTAAAAATTGTAATGGACATTTTTTTCCCACAAAATAAAAACCATAGATTTAACAATTTCCTCAGAAGGCTAAATAACAATAACATAATACTACTGAGGGGGCTACTAATTGTCAAAAAAAAAAACCCCAAAAAAACAGTACACAGAAATATTGAACTGAACTGTTTGGAAAAACAGTAAGGAACTGTACTTTATTTATCAGAGTAGGGGTATGGCTGGGGCAAAATGCCGCCCCTCCCTTCACCATAAATTACCACATTTCTCAGTTTCAGACTGTGATAAAGAAACCTTTTAAACCCAGTTCTGAGTACAAGGCCAACACAAAATGTAGATTTTTTGGTGAGACATTTTGACTTAGCTAACAGAGTCTGGCTGCAGTTTGCTTAACATCTTTACATCAGCAGCGCATGTGACTTCTGTGCATTTCTGGCCCATGCTGTCAGATGGACTGCTCCATTTCACAATAAGTGAAGGGGGTGGGGTAACAGATGAAGAAGTTGAAATGTGCTTAATTGAAAAAAATCCTTAACAATATTGCCAGTGATATACGTCAGTAAATAAATTGCTTCACTTGGGCCCACTTAAAGGTTATACATATAACCCCCACCCCGCCCCCCCACCCCTTGGCCTTGGGGGGCCCAGGGTCATCTGTATCCTTTAACCCCCACTGCCTGCTCATTAGGTTCTTAAGTGTCCTGAGGAGACAGAATGTGTGCAGATGACAGAGTTGGTGTGTTTTTATTGGACCACTGCACAATGAGCACACATCTGCTGTAATTACCGATGAATTAGCCTAATGTGTAACTTCTGAGCAGGAACCAGCAAGACATGCGGCTGTCTGCTCTCAAGGTTGGATGAGGATGTTTAAATACATTACTTCGGTTCAGCAACACCACAAAATGTACTTACAGTATTTTGGGTGCAGAAATTGCAAAAAAGCAATAATAAATCCAGTTTGCATTTCCTGAAGAAAGTCTGTGTGGAAGCTGGAGGCTGCTTGCTGCTGCTGTGTTCAACTGTGGCTGCTGCCAGCTGCAAACTGCGGCTACAAAGGCAAAATCTTTTAGCGCCACCTACAGGTGACGTACCAAATGCTACAGACCTGATTAGCATTTCTATCTGTACAGCTCTGCTGGATTTGAGTAATAATGTCATGAATAACATTATGAATACCAAATTACATTCATGTATATTTTTGCAGAAAAACTGTTGGAGGTCAATGTGTGCGCTGTTGCTTACTAAAGCCAATAATATGGTTGTATGCAATTAATATATGTCTGTGTATCAGATCTCAAGAATTTTGGTCCAGACCAAAATGTGTATGTGGCAGAATACCTTAGCTGCATCCCATAAAATCGCAACTTCCAGGGTTTGATTCCAGCCTGCAGATTTTTGTTGCATTTCAACTCTCTTTCTCTATCTCTCTGCCTCCCTGTCAAGCTCTCTCTCTCTCTCTCTCTCTCTCTCTCTCTCTCTCTCTCTCTCTCTCTCTGTCTGTAGTATGGATGCCACTGGACTCTTTGAGTGGGAAAATACTAAGTCAAAGAGCTAAATAAGAGGAAACTTAAAGACAGAGTAGACACACCATTGAGAGGTAATTTAAAGGTCTAGCATGATGAAAACCCTGTATGGTGCATGCTATACAAACCACCATTAACCAAAAAGACTGGTGATTTATTAAATTCAATCAATTCAGTTTTATTTATAAAGCACATTATCACAAATTACAATTTGGCTCAGAGGGCTTTACAGCATACCACATCCCTCTGTCCTCAGACCCTCACATTGACTAATGGAAAAACTCCCCCAAAATAACCTTTAACGGGGGAAAAATGGCAGAAACCTCAGGAAGCGCGACTGATTAGGATCCCTGATTTATAATGGTGTGTTTTACATGGGACGGTGAGCGCTTTTGTGTCTGTGTTCAATGCTTTGGTTTCAGGTGGCTGCCCATTTTGCTCAGTTAGACTATTTTTCATTGCTTTATACAATATTCTCGATTAATATCCTCATTTGGAACACTTAGTGCTTTATTGTTGTCCTTCAGAGAGAAGTTAACTGAACAGATGTTTATATTTGTTTTTTCTTATGGTATAAAAAAAAGGAAAAAGGTCAACTGCTGAACTTCCGTTTTGGTCAAGACAAATTTGTAATTAACCTAAGTAGAGACGACAGAGGGCAGAGGTGATGCCAATTTCGTTACTTTTTGATTAATGGTGGATAGTGGTTTTTGACCAATCTTGCGTAATTTAACAGAGATGAAAAGAACTGTGTATCTCAGGCTAACAGTGTTGTGTACAAATTGTAGTATTAATAGAGTCCAAAACCAAAGACATTACTGTTTTTCACATCATGCAAATTAGCAAAAAATGCATCATGATGGACTTCTATGACCCAAGAGGCTGTCTGGAAGAGCACATTGAGCTGTGTGTGCCAAATCTCAAGTCAGTTATTCAGGGGGTGAGGGGCATGGCCTTACCAAAATTGCAGTTTTGGGGCGGTCATTCTAGCTCCAGCATTAGGCTGATAGGGGTCATATGTCTTGGGAAGCATTTTTACTTAATTTTCAATTATTGAACCAGCTTACATGTTTTTAGCTCATTCCAGTTCAGAGCAATCTGAGCCATGACAGATGCCACCACCTCAAACTCAGTGGGGTTCCATCACTGTGGGGCTCTAACCCTCATGATTGGGGTCCGTGCAGATTTTTGAGCATTTGGATACTCCAGTTCTCATGTAATGAGAAACAAAACTCTTAATTTTCTCGCAAATAATTTATCATGGTTCTGCTGTTTTTGTTTTGTTCAGATCTGGAATAAATCCCATGTCTATCATTGTCTGTCACATAAATGGTGCTAATAAACCAGACATGTCAAAATGCAAAGATCCAGATCACCTACAGCATGACAAAAGTGGAATTTCAACTCTAATCTTTGCATTATAAGACCTGGGGCGTCTGGTGGCTCAGTGGATACAGCAGCGCCCCATATACAGAAGTTGTATCCTCGCTGCAGCGACCGCTGGATTTGACTCCAGCCTCGGCCATTTGCTGCATGTCAACCCCCCCCCCCTTCACACTCACACTAAAATTTAAAACTGGTTGTAACGGTGTTCTCGATTTAAGCTTTATTTATATGCTGTTGCTATAGCACAGATATATATTGAAACTCAGGAACTTTACTGGCACCAGTATTTCAACATTTTGACAACATTTTTAACAATTACAGATGATTCAAGTGCCAGTCATGACACAACCCATTAAACGTACCAAAAATTCACTATGCTGCCTAATAAGCATAAAAACAACCTCAGCGTCACCACCCCATCCATCTTCATGCACATCGGTTTTCTTGGAGCCAGAACAGGAATCACCACACAATAACGTACAATAAATTGAGTAGTTATAAGCTACCATTATGACTGCTATTGATGGAATATTATGTTTTATGTTGTTTATATTTCTTCCTTTAGGGGGGTTTTTGATTCCATATTTCGTCATGCTGATTCTGGAGGGTGTTCCCTTATTCTACTTGGAGCTTGCCATTGGTCAGAAGATGAGTAAAGGCAGCATCGGGGCATGGACGGCCATCAGCCCTTATTTGGGAGGAGTAGGTGAGAGCTGACTAAACTAACTGATGCAGCTGTGCATCATTGCAACTTTGGGACTCTGAATCCAGATAGGGCAATGATGACAGAGCCTCCTCACCTCTCTGGGGGCAAACAAAACCCCAGCATATTGGATTTTATGAAGCTAGAATTGCAGCAAACATGGTAGAAAAGTGGGACACAAAGTGTTACCACTTCATACTGATCTGTCAGTGAACTGCCAATGCTTCTGGTAATTTGTATGGTTACAATTTCTGCCTGAAACCCAGTTTTGTCTTTTCGGTTAACTAAGCTGGCTTGATTTTATTGTACCATTGCAAATGGTCACTAGGCGAGCTTTCGTTAACCCTCACCCTTAACCCTTGTGCAAAGTGAAATTGCAAATATAAAATATGTCTAATGGAAACATGTCGATTTAGAAAAATCATCCCATTTATTGCAAAAAAGTTTTTACCCTTGAATGAGGTGGTATTTCAGGTGATTAGAAAAATCCATATTTTGCAAAACTGCAATGGAAAGACTTGAGCTTTTCTAGGTTACATGATGGTATGGCTATGTACTTGTCAGTAGGGACTGGCTTGACGGGCATGATGCTGCAGGTGCTAGAAGAAGTGTTACTACATCAAATAACTCTTCAATAGTTTAGCGGATCATCCAGAAGTTTTGAATCCACAATTCCTCTTTGAAATCATGAACTATCACCTCTCAGAAATCCCTCATACATGGCCGCAAGGGGCTCGCCTTTCCATTGTCGCTCCATAACATGCTGATGTGGCCTTGGATAGGATATAATGACGGCTAGTGCGGTGGCTGCAATAGAAATAAAGGTGCTAATGTTTTGAACATCCATCAACAAGCTTCTCAGATTGTTATCACCAGAGGAGAAGTCACAGAACATCAGTCAGTGAAAACGCAGTCATCTCACAATTGTGTTACATTGACATTTAGAAAATATTGCTTATGTTTTGCGCAAATCTGTAAAGGAAACCTGCCTTTACAACATCTATTGCACGTCTGTCCATCCTGTAAGAGGGACAAACTATGGAAACTTCTGACTTTCTTGGGCTGTGCTCAGGACTTTGTTTCTTCACCACTGACCTCTGACTCCATTATAGACTCAAATGGATAACTTCAACTGCTAGAAATAGGAGTTAATATAACTTATTGTCAATTAATTAAAATGGGAAACAAAAAATCCTTTGTAATAATTGTTTTTCTCTCATTTTAGGCCTCGCTAGTGTTGTGACATCCCTGTATCTGTGTCTCTATTACAACATCATCAATGCATGGAGTTTCTGGTACCTCTTTCATTCATTTCAAGTGAGCTGCTAATTAACCAACTACTGTCATTTTTCAGTAGTTGATACTATGTATATATGTATATATATATTTATATGAAGTATTAGATCTGATTTCCACAGTATGATAACATGCCTATACTGTTGTGTGCTCACTCCTATGCCAGTCAGTCCTGCCATGGGCAGACTGCCCCATCAATGCCAACCGGACAGGACCTATAGAGGAGTGTGAAACGGCCACGGCCACGCAGTACTTCTTCTACAGGGAAACACTAGACATCTCTGCGTCTATTGAAGAGAACGGAGGCGTTCATACAGGCCAGGCACTGTGCCTCTTGCTTGCCTGGATGATCACCTACCTGTTCATTGTCCGAGGAGTCAAATCAACTGGAAAGGTAAGAGAACTTTATGTTCCTACATACTATACACACTGACGGGTATTCCTTATTGTACATGCTCAGGTCTAGTCTGCTAATGCAAACTGACAACTGTTAAAAAACTCTTCAAAAAATCAAGGACTGTCCATCCATCCATCCATTTTCTTGCGCTTATCCTGGACCGGGTTGCAGGGGCAACATGCGGAGCAGAACATTCCAGACGTCCCTCTACCCAGCAATGCTTTCCAGCTCATCCTGGGGGACCCCAAGGCATTCCCAGACGAGATATGTAATCCCTCCAGCATGTTCTGGGTCCGGGGCCTCCTACCAGTAGGACATGCCCGGAACACCTCCAACGGACCTCCAGGAGGCATCCTGATCAGATGCCCAAACCACCTCAACTGGCCCCTTTCTACACAAGCTCTACGCGGCTCCACTCCTCCCGGATGTCTGAGCTCCTCACCCTATCTCTAAGGCTGAGCCCAGCCCCCCTGCAGAGGAAACTCATTTTGGCCGCTTGTATCCGTGATCTCATTCTTTCGGTCACTACCAGGAGCTTATGACCATAGGTGAGGGATCAAACATAGATGGACTGGTAAATCGAGAGCTTCACCTTCCGGCTCAACTCCTTCTTCACCACAACAGTCCGGTGGAGCACCCGCATTACTGCAGATGCTGCACCAAACTGCCTGTTCATCTCACACTCCTTTGTACCCTCACTCATGAACAAGACCTCGAGATGCTTGAACACCTTTGCTTGAAGCAACAACTTTCCCCCCACCCAGAAGGGACAATCCACCGTTTCCCAGAGAACCATGGCCTCAGATTTGAAGGTGCTGACTTTTATCCTGTCCGCTTCACACTCGGCCGCAAACCGCCCCAGTGCATCCTGAGTGTCACGGTGTGATGAAGCCAACAGAACCACATTATCTGCGAAAAGCAGACATGCAATTCTGAGGTCCCCAAACCAACCCCCTTTCTCCTCCCCGGCTGCGCCTTTAGATCATGTCCATTAAAAATCACGAACAGGATCAGAGACAAGGGGCAACCCTGGCGGAGGTCAACACTAACTGGGAACGTGTTTGACTTCACTCCAAGTATGCGGACACAGCTCTCACTTTGATGATACAGGAGCCGGATGGCATGCAGCAGTGAGGATGACGGTACCCCATACTCCCGCAGTACCCCCCACAGGACTCCCTGAGGGACATGGTCATAAGCCTTCTCCAAATCCACAAAACACGTGTAGATTGGATAGACAAACCCCCATGCCCCCTTCAGCAGCCTTGCAAGGGTAAGGAACTGATCCGTTGTTCCACGACCAGGACGGAATCCACATAGTTCCTCCTGAATCTGAGGTTCGACAATCAGTCGGAGCCTCCTTTCTAGCACCCTGGAGTAAACTTTACCAGGAAGGCTGAGCAGTGTGATACCCCAATAATTGGAGCACACTCTCCGGTCCCCTTTTTTAAAAATGGGAACCACCGTTGACAGCTCCGCTCCAAGACATATGGCCGCAGATCCACGTCCCCAGAGCTAGCCTACGAAGCCAGGGGTCAGCACGTCTGGGGCCCCACCCCTGCCTGCTGCCCAGCACACAATGCACCCGGCCCTAATTTCCAATCCCACAGGTGGTGGGCCCACAGGGTGGTTCCAGGGCGGTGGTGGGGTGGGGGGGTGACCCTTTACTGGGCAAGGTAAACTCTGCTTGATTTGGCCCTATCATCAGGGTCTTCAAAAAATCAAGGACTGGGAATACATTATATCCAATGTAAAAAAGAAATACATCAAAACAAATTAATAATACATTCCAGTACATTAACTAAATTCTACATTAGGGAAGTAATAACTGTCATAGCATTTAGTTTATAGAAGTGACATTTATGGAATGGAACTTAAGGCATATTCATGTTACCAGTATCAACTGTCTAAAATACTGCACATTAACATTAGTTAATAGAATAAAACAACTATGAGTACACCCAACAGACTAACTACAAAATATGTGCATTTTAAAAAATGGTGTAGGAACAAGTGTTTTCTTTTGACCAGATGAGAAGAATGATTGTTGGGACTGATGAACTGTCCAACATATAGCACCCCCCACACACAGATTTACTCACATATTTGAACGTTTCCCCACACTTTGCTGTTTGGCTCCATCTCTAGGTGGTGTACTTCACAGCCACTTTTCCATATGTGGTCCTCCTCATCTACCTGATCCGCGGTGTGACACTTCACGGTGCCATCAATGGTGTCAAATACATGTTCACACCAAAGGTAAGATTGTGTTTGAAAAAATAAAGGTCTCTTTTGATAGTAAAGTGTGCCAGCCTCTGGCTGAGAGGTTAACTAACAAATGACTGTATTAATGATAGAATTACAAGACATTTGTGCCTTATTTGGTTTAATACCATGGACAAGTAAATATCAGTACTGGCCAGACATTGTTTTTAGGTGACAGGTTGCTTTTAGATGTTGTCCAGGGCCCTATGTATTCTGTTTAGATTTTTTTCAAGGTTCCGTTTGAGCACATTTAGTCATCCGAAAGAGTGTCTTATCATATAGTGGATAAAATGAATTTGAACAATTCAGAAAGAAAATATTCACATTTTAATGAGTATCAATGGATTTGATCACTTATGTTCCAATTAATTAATTAATTTACAGGTCAGAATACAGCGGCACTTTGCAAGGGCTGGTTTGACCATGGAGATAAAGTAATGGCTAGCGCATGCAGAAATGTCACTGCCATCACTCATGTCTCTTTGGTCACACCAGACAACATTAAAATTTAAAACAGACACAGAGCAGAATGAAGCATCAGAGAGAAGAGCACTACAGAGTTAGATCAGTCTCTGTAGCACTGCCGCCAGCCCTGACTGATGTGCTCTCTCTAGATGTGGTTGGGGCAGAAGACAGCTCTCGGGCCAATAACTGGACAAAAGTCCTGGCTGCTACCTCAGCTTGAGGCGACAGTCAAACAGTCATTATATTTACTATAACTTCAACTTAATTGCAAGATGTTAACGTAACCTTATTAGCATGTGGAAACGCTAGCATAGCCCGTTGGCATAGTGCGTTAGCATACAATGCTAGCTGACGCTATTATAGCTCGTTAGCTCATGACGCTAGATACACAGTTAAACCGCGTAACTATATGCACATTTCATACAATTCTCTAACTATCTGAGCAAACCTCACAACTTAGGAAAATGAAGTAAACCTGTATAATGTTTCACATATGCTAAGTGCATCATCACCACCGGATGCCATGTTCACATTGAACGGCAACCTGTCTGTCGAAGCAAAATTTACATAGTGGCCAAAAGTGGAACTACAGCGTCACGTGATGCACACTGGCCCAGAAAGACTTTTCCCCGTTTGTTAACATTGGGAAAGAGACCTCCTTAAATCACTGGATAATTTTTTTTGGGACATGTTGACTTTTCAGAAAGCATTTTTTTATAGCCATTATTAAAAACATTAAGTCCTAAAGACCTAAAATGCGCTATTTTCCGAATCAAGATTTGGAATTCGGTCTTTCTTACACAGGACAGGCTTCGTACTGGCAGTAGTAATGGATATTTTTGCTGTAATTCATCAGTTTTTAATCACAATTCATCATTTTTACCATTTTACAACACATCCATACGCTGTTGGCTGTAAAGCCTGTAATATGGACATCTTACCGTGTCTGTATCAGAGACCGTATATAGAGTCTACGGTCTGTATTCAAACTGAGCCATGGATGTATTATGAGGAAGTCTGGATACAGCCGTCGGGGCAAGGCCTCGTTCATTCCTATGACAGCTGCTCAGTGGCGCATGAAGCAGAGAAAACTCTTTTTCCGGGTTTAGAAAAGTGTAAAATACCCGGATCTACTGGCCCATAGAGCATGCGTGGAAGTGATTAACGACAGCCAAACGCATCCGAGTCTCCCCGAGCAGTGACTCCAACTCACTGGCTCGCTCACACAGATTACCCGAGTGCTTGAAGCGAACAGCGCCGGTGCACGAGCATTCCTCTCGTAGTAGCTTAGCTTATTAGCAACAGCAGCTAATCGGCGGTATGACGACAGCCCTGTTGGTTTTAATATTTACGTGATTATCAGATAATGGTATATTTCTCTACACATACACTCTCTCTCTACACATACACACACACATATACATACAACATCAGGGAATCATATCGTAATCCATCCATCCATCCATTTTCTTCCGCTTATCCGGGGTCGGGTCGTGGGAGCAGCAGCCTAAGCAGGGAAGCCCAGACTTCCCTCTCCCCGGCCACTTCGTCCAGCTCTTCCCGGGGGACCCCGAGGCGTTCCCAGGCCAGCTGTGAGACGTAGTCCAGCGTGTCCTGGGTCTTCCCCGGGGCCTCCTACCGGTGGGACGTGCCCTGAACACCTCACCAGGGAGGCGTCCTGGAGGCATCCTAATTAGATGCTCGAGCCACCTCATCTGGCTCTTCTCAACGTGGAGGTGCAGCGGCTCTACTCCAAGCTCCTCCCGGATGACCGAGCTTCTCACCCTATCTCTAAGGGAAAGAAACTCATTTCGGCCGCTTGTACCCGTGATCTTGTTCTTTCGGTCACTACCCAAAGCTCGTGACCATAGGTGAGGGTAGGAACGAAGATCGACCGGTAAATCGAGAGCTTTGCCTTTCGGCTCAGCTCCCTCTTCACCACGACAGTCCGCATTACTGCAGATACTGCACTGATCCACCTGTTGATCTCCCGTTCCATCCTTCCCTCACTCGTGAACAAGACCCCGAGGTCACCATTTTCCGGCTGAGAACCATGGTCTCGGATTTGGAAGTGCTGATTCTCATCCCAGCCGCTTCACACTCGGCTGCGAACCGATCCAGTGAGAGCTGAAGGTCACGCCCCGATGAAGCCAACAGGACCACATCATCTGCAAAGAGCAGAGACCCAATTCTGAGGTCACCAAACTGGACCCCCTCAACACCCTGGCTGCGCCTAGAAATTCTGTCCATAAAAGTTATGAATAGAATCGGTGACAAAGGGCAGCCCTGGCGGAGTCCAACCCTAACAGTAAACGAGTTCGACTTACTGCCGGCAATGCGGACCAAGCTCTGGCACCGGTCATACAGGGAACGGACAGCCCGTATCAGGGAGTCCGAAACCCCATATTCCCGGAGAACCCCCCACAGGACTCCCCGAGGGACACGGTTGAATGCCTTCTCCAAGTCCACAAAGCACATGTGGACTGGTTGGGCAAACTCCCACGCACCCTCGAGGACCCTGCCAAGGGTCCAGAGCTGATCCACAGTTCCATGACCGGGGCGAAAACCGCATTGCTCCTCCTGAATCCGGGGTTCGACTATCCGGCGGACCCTCCTCTCTAGTACCCCCGAATAGACCTTACCAGGGAGGCTAAGGAGTGTGATCCCCCCGTAGTTGGAACACACCCTCCGGTCCCCCTTCTTAAAAAGAGGGACCACCACCCCAGTCTGCCAGTCCAAGGGCACTGCCCCCGATGTCCACGCAATGTTGCAGAGTCGCGTCAGCCACGACAGCCCCACAACATCCAGGGCCTTGAGGAACTCCGGGCACCTCACCACCTTTTGACCACCTCATATCGTAATCACGGAGAAATTAAATTAACAGAATCGGAATGTGTCTTGCCCATAAAAATGTAACAAAAGGTGGTGCTTGTAATATTGCCCCGTGTTTTATCACACAGCTCAACTTTAAAAAATACTACGTTCAGTACCTTTTAGTAACTGTCACTAATGCTCTGCGCTGCTCACTGATAACCGGTAGTTTGAATACAGATCGTATACTGTATATACGGTCTCTGATACAGACACGGTAAGACAACCATAGTACAGGCTTTACAGCCAACAGCGTATGGATGTGTTGTAAAATGGTAAAAATTGTGAATTGTGATTAAAAAATGATGAATTACAGCAAAAATATCCATTACTACAGCCAGTACGAAGCCTGTGCTGTGTAAGAAACTCTTAGAGTTACATGCGCGCTCTCACGGTAGAGTCCCGCGGGTCCGATGCGCGTTCATTTTATGTCTGGAGAAAGACCGAATTCCAAACCTTGACTCGGAAAATAGCGCATTTTAGGTCTTTAGGACTTAATGTTTTTAATAATGGCTATAAAAAATGTGTCCTGAAAGTCAACATGTCTCAAAAAAAATTATCCAGTGATTTAAGGAGGTCTCTTTCCCAATGTTAACAAATGGGGAAAAGTCTTTCTGGGCCAGTGTGCATCACGTAACACTGTAGTTCCACTTTCGGCCACTATGTAAATTTTGCTTCAGAGGGTGGCGCACTTCCTGAGGGCTTGAGCAGCTCTCATAGGAGTGAATGAGGCCCCGCCCCCACGGCTGTATCCAGACTTCCTTATAATACATCCATGATGTATAGTGCTGTGCGGACGCATTCATATGATTGGCTGAAAAAACCCACGTGGGGTACATTCGTGTGATTGGCTGAAAAGAGGGCAACATCTGATTCCTGTTGAAAAAAATGCATTTATGGATTGAGACATGGCAAGGAAGTCTCAAAAAGATTCTCACAAATCCAGTGAAGTTCACAAATCGCAACCAGTTTGTAAATGCAGATTCAACAATTTGTAAATAAATGTCACAACATACATATATGATTTAGATGAAAATTGCAAATTCTTTAAAATAGAGATATTTGGGGATTTATATAGAATGAGAAATTTGTGTGTGCATCAAAAAATATTTGTGTGTTGAGAGACATTTATATATAAATCCCAATATACATTTGTGAATCCTTCTGTGTGCATTTATTCATTATGAGACTGATCTAACTCCATAGAGCACAGGCTTGTATTTACTGGTGTGAGTTAACTTTAAAAAGTTGTGTGTGGAGGAGCTGAGGAAGCAGCGTGCCCAGAAATGACATCAAAACATACCAGCATAGTTTTCTTCTGTAGCTTGGGCGTTAAATTCCACAATATTCTGTATTTTGTATTTTATTCATTTCATTATTAAATTCCACAATGTTTTGCACACCACAAAAATCTTAGGGCCCTAGTTGTGTTAGTTTGTTGTGTCAGAACTTTGACGCTTTCACAGTGTTTTTTCATATCAAAAGTAACTGTATCATTTTGTTCATTCATTCATTGTCCATAACTGCTTGTCCTGTATCATTTTGGTCACCTAATAATGTCTTGTTCACCATTTGGTTGTACTAAAAGACACAAGTCGGCTGTTAGTTTTTTCCAGCAAAGACAATTTGTTTTAAGCCTTTTCTCGGCTAGCATCCCAAATAGAATCACAGTTAACATGAATTATGGATGCACCTTGTTGCTGGTAGAGGTGAGTGTGCATTGTGCCCTCGGGTTCTTAGTCGGATAAACCCCTCCCCCCTCCACAGCTCCATTCTCTCGTCTAAATTTGCTCAGTGCTGACAGCAAAAACACCAAGATGGCGACGGCCAAAATACCAAATTCTAGGTTTCAGAACAGTAGTCCACAAACCAATGTGTGACATCACAATAGCTATGTCCATTATTTATACAGTCTATTATAGCCAGACAGTTATGTACCTGCGAGGCCTCTGCAGAACTATACAAAATATTTAATGAATTCTTAAAATGTGTTTTGTAATGTTTTGTGCTTGTGTGTCTGTCTGTACCTGTGCCCATATGTACATGTGTGTTTGTCTGCATTCAGATGGAACAGCTTGCTGACCCTACTACATGGATCAATGCGGCCACTCAGATCTTTTTCTCTTTGGGTTTGGGTTTTGGGACACTCATAGCTTTTGCCAGTTACAACCACTACAACAACAACTTTGAGAGGCAGGCCATTGTTGTGTCCTTCATCAACAGTGGAACCTCCATCTTTGCCAGCATTGTCACCTTCTCCATCTATGGGTTCAAGGCAACCGTCAACTATGAGAACTGCCTGGAGAGGTGCGTGATTGTTTTGTACTAATGTGTATCTGTCATTGTATTCTTACACCGGTGTACATGTGTGCGGACAGATACTGTATATATGTGTAATCTATAGCAGCAAGGGTTTCTTTTAAAGATGACATAAGCTAAAAATACAGAACAAGGCGAGGCAGATACATAACATTAAAACAAAATAAGAGAATACAATATGAGGTTGTAAACAGAGGAGCATCTGTAAGGAAGTGGCATGTTTAGAGGTGTAAGCCTAACTGTCTGTGTATGTGTTATCTATGAATATGTAGTTGTGTGTTTGGTTGCAAATATGTGATCTAGATTTTAAAAAAGAAGGATAAGAATTTTGGAAGGGCTGGATAAATTAAATTCCTTATTTTTCAAAAATAAAAAGAAGGAATATATTCAGTTTACATTAAATTAGACAAAAATAACAAATCCATAGACATACTTTAATTAGCTCAAAATAACTGTTTCTATGGCCCCATATGACTTTGTATAACATATCACATTTTAAGGTTAATGTATTTACAACTGCTTGTACATTTTATCTTTTTATTCTCAACACAATCTGTAAGTATTTTCAAATCATCTCCTGAACAAACTAATTACATATTTTGCCTGGTACAAGTAAGCAAGTGGATATTGAATCAAGAGATTATTGTTATTGTTTACCCCAAAATGTACAGAAAGGCCAAGGTTTATGTTTAAGCCTAATTTCTATATAATGCAATAATGAACAATATTCGGGAGGTAGTGAAGGACACTGCTGTGTGAAAGTCAGTGTACTCTTCATCTAACAGACCGTTTTTCCCCTCTTCCAGGACACGCTTACTGCTGCTAAATGCTTTTAATCTAGCAGAGGACACCATCAACATAGACAATGTCTGTGATTGGATTGTGAAACTCAACACAACATTCCCGGAGCAGTTTGCCAAAATCGCCAACAAACTGGAAGACTGTAACCTGGAGAGTGAACTAGACACTGTATGTTTCCCACCATTACACCAGTCTCATATGTAGAATAATCAAAATATTAAGATAGAATAAGATAAGATTAATATTTATAGAACAGGAATACAGTTGATTCACACAGATTGTAAGAAACACAAAAACATTTAAAAAGAAACAGTGCAGAAACTTAATAATAAATTGCCAATTATTGGAGAAGCTCCACTGCCTGCCATAGTAGTAATATGGTATGAGCTTTCAGTTGTAACTTAAAAGACAGAGAGTTAAAACAAACACTGCCTTTGAAAAAGGAGTACTTTGGTAAACTGGACTACACAAGACCTGAACTACACCAGCCATTTTGCAGAATGTACTGGTTCTTATATGAAGAGTACTAAAAATATCTAGTAAGAATGAAGCAATGTGGAATGTCTTTCTGAAGGCAGTACAAGCTCCAGAAAGTTTTTTTTTGTTTGTTTGTTTGTTTTGTCTGAATAGGTGCTTCATATCTCATGGTTTAATACAAGGGGACAGAGACATCAGGAATAACAAGTAATACAAGTCCTGATTGAATCGGGAACATCAGTGTCTTAAGCCCATGGGCCACCACAGTTTAGAGACGGACCTGAATCTGAATATGTTATATGGGAAAGAAATAATGCAATGAAAACATATATTACTTCTACCTGAAGTTGAAAACAGAGAGCCACAGCGCACTGCCTCTCTGGTTCCTTTGAGACTTCGCTGTCTCATTTTGTTTCCAGACAGGGTGTGCAGCGACAGAGAAAGAGAGCACAAGTGACAACAAGCATGAGCGGAGAGAGCAAATGTGTATCTGCCATGGATCTATTAGGTATGTGCCTGTGATGGTGACAGTGAGAGGAGCAGAGAGTATGACGTTAAACCAGCCAGTTGCTGTTTTAAGTGACAGAAGTTAGCCCTGAAATTAGCTAGCTGGGTTAGCTTCCCACTGGAAACTGACAGGCTGCCTTAAGCTGGACTGGTAAGGTCGACCAGCTTTTCTCATTATAGTGACACTTCCAGCTGCTTCTATGCAGATAATGGAGAAATGTCTGTCTGCTGAGTCTCTCCTGAGTTAGTGAAACAATCATTGATCTGAACTCAAATGTATTTTGCTGTTATTGATACAGTAACTGTTATGTATTGTTGCAAAATGTGTTACACAGTGATGGCTGCACCACAAAGCTTTCATTGTTTTTCAGTTCACTTGTATTTAAAGTTAAAGGTCATTCAGCGTTAAACATAAACACCAGCGTTATTGTTCAATAACTACATGACATTCTAAAGGCCAATGAATAATCATGTTAAATAATCGTGATTTCCTCTAAATTGCCCTTAGGTGTGAATGTGTGCGTGTATGGTTGTCTGTCTATATGTGTCGGCCCTGCGATGGTCTGGCGAACTGTCCAGGGTGTACCCCGCCTTCCGCCCGATGACAGCCCCCCACCCCCCCACCCCCCACCCCGTGACCCTTACGAGGACAATAGGTTACAGAAAATGACTGACTGACTGACTAATCGTGATTTCAATATCAATCAAAATAATCAGGATTATTATTTTTGCCATAATCGAGCAGCCCTATTATTCACTGAAAACAATTATGATTAACATGTCTGTATGCCAGCGATTATGTTTCTCCAAACTTATTCATGTCATCATGGAAGACAAAAAACATAAAAATGCCCTTCCTGTTCACAACAAAGGACTTAAATTTCACAGACCCTTCACAGCAGGAAGTAGGCTGAGAGCTGACTGTATGTATTTTATTAACCCGTTAGATCTGGCCCCCCTCCAGGTCTCGAGTCAAAAACTCTCTTTATTTAAATATGGAGAAGATCTCAGCAACCACAAGGCCCATATTAACCATGACCATAATAATAATACACCAGAGAGTTGATGTTCAATTTCTCTAGTACTTCTTAAGTACACAAACTGCATAAAGACAATACAAGAATTGATACATTTCTTTAATATTTATTTTATCTAGCTTCTGCTGCCAGTGGTTCATTTGATATCGTGAAGAGTGAGGGAAAGAGACGAGCCATCTTTAAAAATGGGCGCATACAAAAAGATATTGATTTTTTGTATTGAAAGTAGGGGTGTGCGATATGATGATATTAGATTGTGAAGAATTACAATGTGTCCACGATCAGCCATCACAGAGAGACTGTTGTATCGTGCTGCAGTGCACATTCTATCTGTTGTATTTCTATGCTCATACATGCGATGCTTTGAAACTTTTTGCTGGACCACAGAATGTAGTTTGGCTCTGAGAGCGGGCGTGGGCAGCGCAGCCTCTGCCAGTCACACAGGGACGTCCATTCCCGGGTCTGAGCAGAACTGCAGAGGGAGGATGTGTTAATGATCAGGGAAAGCAGCTTCCCTTCGTTGTGTGACTGTATTTAACATTATAAGTGTATTGTTCTGCATTTCAACATATCTTAGGGTTGCCAACTCTCACGCTCCTGGCGTGTAACACACTCTTTTAGCGTCAGCCTCACGCTCTCATGACGCCAAGGCAAATCTCACACCACAACACTACTACAGCAGAAGTGTTGAACAATCATGTAATGCAGTGAAGGACTGACTGTAGAATACAGCTGATTATTTGACAACTGAGCAGTGTTTCATCATCACTGATCAAACAGCTGATTGTCTAACAGCGCAGCGCCGTAAGACCAACAGGCAGAGCGGAGCTTCTCCTCACAGCACCAAAATGTCTGAATGAACCAACAGACAAATATTCAGAGGTGGAAAGTGAGTTATTTAGACTTCTAAAGACTATTTTGTGTTAGTTTCAGGTTTAGTCAGACTTTGGATGAAGTATTTAGAGTGCATCGCTCTGTGTCTAATCCAGCTGCTGGCACTGAGCACTCATTATTATTACCAGGGCCAGACGTAGTGATTTGGGGGCCTGGGGCCACAGGCACATTGCCTTATTTTCAACCTTTCTCTTAATTTATTATGAAATATCCCTAAAATGTGTCTTCAGTATACTAAGTGATAGTAAATAAGTCCCTGAAGGAAAAAGTTTGGGAACCACTGTACACGGTCCAGCCATATACTAGGTTTTAACTTAGTCTTGCTTTTTCTCAGCTGAAGCACACTATTTGCTAGTCCGTTTCATGTCTTCCCTACAGATACACAGATAAACCAATCATAGCAAACCCCCTCCCCCTTTATTTCACCAGTGGGAAGTCATGGATGAAAATGAAAACAGTTTGTCCACCCCAAAAATTCTACATATAATAATAATATTTTACCTGACAAAAGATATGGTTCCCATTAAAACAGTGGGAAGTAGAATTGCACACACAGATTAAAATCTGTTAAAAAAGGTACTTTGGCCTAAATGTTCTGTTATTCTTTTTTATTTTAGGGCTAAATTTTCTAAATTGGGAAATTAGCTTGGTTGTAATGTTCAGTAACATGCACAATAGCCTTAAAATCCTAAATAAAAAGAATTGTGATCAAATCGTGATCGTGAGTCAACCTTATAAAAATCATGAAATGATTTTTCTGATAGTTGAGTAGTTAACTATTATGTGTGTGTGAATGGGTGAATGTGCTTTGAGTGGTCAAAAGACTAGAAAAGTGCTATACAAGTGCAGTCCATTTACCATTTAAAAGAGTTACAGTCCCAGTGAGCTTTAGACAAAGAGCCACAGGCGTATTACAGTTTACCTTCAACACATCATCAAGGTAAACAGTACCTTATGCCAAACTGTCCCGATGTGTGCAAAATCATTTGCACTGTGTGCACAGTAGGGATTTTTGAAAGGGAAATTGAGAAATGTAAAACAAGAGGCAGTGAGACAAATTAGTCACCATGGACAAAATGTAATGCAGCCACAAGAACTGTAGTGTTTTGATTGATGTGTCCTTCCCTCAAGACCCCATCACTTCTACCTGGTAGAGCAAAAAAACGTCTGAATGCAGCAAATATATTCCTGTACAGATTCCATTCCAGTCATAAAGTATTTGTCTCTCTCTTTCATCTGTTTCAGGCAGTAGAGGGGACAGGTTTGGCCTTCATTGTGTACAGCGAGGCCATTAAGAATATGCCATTGTCTCAGCTATGGTCAGTACTCTACTTCATCATGCTCCTGCTGTTGGGAATGGGCAGCATGCTGGGCAACGTCACTGCCATCATCACCCCACTACGAGACTTCAAAGTTGTTTCCCACATAAGCGTCGAGTTGCTCAATGGTGAGATCATAATTGGAAAATGTTGCCATCATCATCTGCAGAGATTTGCAGAAGTCCTGTGTCATCTATTTTTCACACATATTTATTTCCCATTAAATAGATCAAACAGAGGTTGCTTATACATGTAGTCATTCCCACACCCCAAAAATGTGCTAAAAATCCAAGCAAATCTCTCTGTGTTGTTGCTGCTTGAATCGTTTGAAATTAGCATTTTTTCCTTTATGAGCGATTATCTGCACTGCACACTGTGAATGGCATCACAGTCGAGAAGTGCTGCTGATTGGTTGGTTTTAATGTGAATCCTGGACAAACAAGTTGGTCACTGATCCAGGGACAACACTTACTTGGTGATTTGGTGATTTCAGATTGTACCTGTTAGACATACAAACATGCTCATTGAGCTCACTGCTTTGAGTAAAAACAACAATATCAGCAAAAATGTTGTCATGTTTGTGTGAGCTGCCCTACTCCACATCTCTTTTATCTTCCCTCATCAGGACCATGGTGGATGGACAGTACGAGCAAAATGTTAAAAAAAAAACTTGCTGACAAAAAAAACCATCTGAAACAATTGTGTATATACTCCCTCTCACACACATAAAATCTTGTTCCATGACTTCATATATACATGTCTGCTGGAACTCATCTTGTGTTACTACGCAGCCAGTATCAAACATACTAAGTGGAAATGAATGGGTATCAGCAACTGAATGCTGTGTTTTGCTTTCAGGTTTGGTGTGTTTGTTTTGTTTGCTGCTCGGCCTGGGCTTTACCACCACCTCAGGAAATTACTGGTTCACCATGTTCAACGACTATGGAGCTAATTTCTCCCTACTGTTCATTGTCCTCATCGAGGTTGTAACTGTCAGTTACATCTATGGAATTAGAAGGTTTGTGTATTTGTGAGTGGTATGCCTTCAGTTCAGCTTCTGTTTTGGCTCAACAGGTGGCTAGTACCATGTGTTAAGTGCAAAATAATCAGCAATGCTCTTGCAAACTATATAGATTAATACTGTATTTTAATACGTTATCAACTCATTTTAGGTTTGAAAAAGACATAGAAGACATGCTCGGCCATCGTCCCAACTGGTACTGGAAGTTGATGTGGGCAATAGTCAGTCCCCTTCTCCTTATCACCCTCTTCGTCGTATACATTGTCAACTACATCAGAGGAGGGACACCCACCTACCAAGCATGGAACAAAGAGTTGGTGAGCTGAGGCTTTTTTCTTTGCCATTACTCAGGTCTTGTACATACTGCGTTTTAATCTCCATGCCAGTGCAAATGTGTGCATGCACAGAGGGTTACTTTTTGCCAGAACCTAGTTCCAAATTTCCAAATTGCATCCGTGCAGCCTTAATATCATATCCAGGGCTGCCAACTCTCACATTTTTAGTGAGATGCCTGCTTTCAGCTTCTGTCATGTTGTCACACTACCCAAACTAATGCCATTCCAAAAAACGGGGTGCCACAAAGCCACTCTTTAATGAAAAATACAGTTATGAAGATTGTGTAGGCTATTCTTGCAAACAGATATTATAGCTCTCAAGTAATAAAATTGTTAAAATCATGATTATTCTCTAAATTTCAATAGTTAATAAGCTTTAATTGCGTTTTTAATTGCATGTTTACAATTCCATTATTTCGCATTTTAAAATACTTTTGAAGTCAATATTAACAAAGTAAAGCAATTCTCGCCAGATTATCTTTATTGGGACTAATGTTGCTGACTGCTGTTAGCTGGTGTCTAGTCAGTTTCCACCCATTTCGCAGCACTGTAGTGAATTTCTTCCATTTGGTTTCATCTACAGGTCTGTGAAGATTCTTTCATGGCTTAAGTGATGCAGTTGTCCACTGACATTAGTCTGATAAGCTACACCTGTGTGCTCAGCTTGTAGGTGGGCGCTATCTCAATTTTTTTAGGGACCCCTATATTCAAAAATATTCAAATACAATAGGAGAAAATAACCCATTTATACTGCATGCAATAAACTGCATGGGACTAGCATAAAGTGGCTGTGTCTGTAAAGGGGAGACTCATGGGTACTCATAGGACCCATTTTCATTCAGATATTATGAGGTCAGAGGTCAAGGGACCCCTGTGAAATGGCCTTGCCAGTTTTCCATTGCCAAAATTTATCTTACGTGTTTATTTGACAGAGACAAATGCATAAAACAATGCTTCATAAGAAATACAAAGTAGATGCTATGCATACAGGTTTCTGGCCAAGGCTAATTTGCAACCCCGTCCCTGGTTAGGCTTCCAAAATTTAAAAATTTGTGTTTGTGTGTGGTCAAGGATTTTTAACTGCACACTCAGTGTTCACAGACTTGCTTCAGTTTCAGCCACTTCTTCGTATGTGAGTTAAAAACCTCGAGTTCTGTCAGTTTCTTGAGTTCAGATGGTAATGCATTCCATAGTTTTGTACCTCTCACTGAAAAAAGATGATTGGCCAAAGGTTGTTCTACATTTTGGTGGAAACAAACAGTTTCTACTTACTGCACCTCTTGGTCTGATTCCACTGTTGTGTTTTTTTTTACCAGTTCAAAGAATATTCCTGGTGCAAGGTTGTTCACACACTTAAAAATCAGTTTTATGAATGAAAAATTAACAAACTGTCAAAACTTAATAAATTATATTTCTGTCGGATGAGGCAGTGATGCCTGAATCTGACAGATATCTGTTCCATTATTTTTAATGCCTGTTTATATAAAGACTTTATATAAAGACTTTTATTTAGCCTAACTTTGGAGCGTTATCCAGCCCACTAACTGACAAGCTAGCATGACATGGTACCATTGGATTCCTCAGATCTTCTAGTTTCATATGACATCAGAATCATCACTCTAGCATTAAAATCCTAGTACAGCTTTTTAAAGACAGAAATGTCGGCCAGGATTGCCCACTTTTAATGCGACTAAAAAATAATTAATACATTATGTACAAACTTTAATCTTACCAGGATGAACATGTTAATCCTGGTAGCCCTAATATACAGATGTAATATTTTTTGGCAGTGTCTGGCTGGACCACGTTACCAGGGGTCTCATTTATATCTGTACAAAATGAGGCCTGAAAGAGGTGTACGCCACTTCCCAAACAAAAGTTGTGGTCTCCTTAAAATCATTTGACGGGAGGGTTAGGGTAAGGGTTAGGGAATGTGCACACCTGTTTGGAAATTCTGACCTATGCATACGTACCTTTTGGAGACAAGGATTGGGCAACACTGATAATGAGGTGGGGAATTGAAGCCGGATAATCACCTCCCTGGCTCGAGAGACTTTGAAGTCCTCCGTAAGGGTGCTGGTGGGGAGTAGCAGCTTCGTGGTATGCCCATACAGAGAAATGCTGCATAAGGACTGGGGAAGCCCCAACTGTTTGCGGAGGTACTGGATGATGGTCTTTTCCAATGCCTCCACTGCTGTCAACGGTATCTCATACACAAGCAGTGGCCAGAGTAGCCCAAGCAAAACTCCATGTTGGTAGATCCATGTCTTGATCTTCCCTGGGAGCCCTTATTTGTGGTTTGCAGTGAGCCATGCTGACAGTTAGCTCCTGGTGTGTTGGAGTGCAGCTATGTCTTTCAGGGAGCTGTTGAAGATCTGGGTCCCTCCCAGAGTGAAGTGGAACAGGCTGATCACACTCCCCCTTTTCAGGACCACAGACCTGGACTTAGCTGGCTTGCCCATAGCATGAGTCATTCTAGACCTTGAGGGAATGGATGGCACCCAGGAATGGATGTTGCTGTCACTGTAAGGTCATATATGAATGCTATTATGGGTGGTTGTCAGGTACCAGATCAGGACTTTAGGCCTCTGCACTCCAGCTCTGCTGATTTGACAATCATGTTCATAACTAAAGAGAAGAGGGACACTGAGACCATACAGCCAGTTATTATGCAGTTCTCCAACTGTTGCCAGGAGGATGTCAGTGGCCCTGATGAGACTGTCAACCTGAAATAGTTGTGATATTCGAGGATGACATTAAGGATTTTCTCCGAAACATGATATCTTATCAGTGCTACCTCCATGTGCTTGTGTGTGATGGATCCATAAGCATTGGCTGGATCAAACCAGACTGCCGCAAGGTCTCCTCCGTTTCCTCTTGCCTCTTGGATCAACTGAGTCCCCTGTCCAATGTGTTCCAGGAATCTGGGTACTCCTGAGACTCCTCCCTTTTGTACTGAGGTGTCTATGTCCTTCAGGATGTTCCAGAGACGTGCTAGGAGCTTTTGGCACTGTTTGTATACTTTGTATGGAATTTTGCTTGGGCCAGGGATGGAATTTGCTCTTGCAGCCTTTACTGCTTCTTTTACCTCCTTCAGGGTGGGCTTGTAGATGTTGAATTGGATCTCTGGTTCTGGTTCTAAGAGGTACATTGAAATAATTTTTTAGTGTTTCTGTATAAGTTGCAGTATACAGTCCATGCAAGGCCGTTTTGGCTTAGATATAAAGTCAAATGCTAATAAAACATGATATGACAATTTGAAAATGTCAGTGTGAGGACCAAAAGTAAAAGCAGAGAATGTTTTACTCTTACCTATAACTCATTCAATAAGCCAATAGTCAACGGCCAAAGCCAAATTATGTGAGTAAGTATGTGCAGGAGAAATCAACTGACTGGGACTTAAAGAGGCTGTTGTCAGACAAGACTTTTTCTCAGTTAGGAATGTAAGAGCCTTAGGTCAGTCTTAATGTTACACAACACAAGTCCCCCCCAGGCTATATAATGAGTGTGAGGTAATCTCAGGTAAAAGAGGGCAATTTTGTACTTGAAATGGAGAAGAGACTGGCAGTGATTGCTTCTGTGGCCCTTGAAGCAGCTTTAAAAAAAATGTTAAGCGTAATTATTTTTCAGTGTGTCTTGATGAAGATTGGCTAAAAACAAAGCCAATGTGCAAGTACCAGAAACTGCAGTTCTGCTAATGGCCACTTGAGGCTGACTTCAGAACAGAGTCAACCCCCATAGACCCCCATGTTAAAATGTCCAACTTTACAGAAGAAATAAACATGTTTCCAGCCTGGTACAAAAATGGTTTTGGTCTCTATAGCTAATTTCAATAGTCATGACAACTGTACAGGGAGTGAATTCTTCAAATCCATTTACATTGCATAAAGACCCAAAGTTACGCATAATTAAGGGCAGGGCCACTTTGAGTGACAGGTTGTCTGTGAGCCGTCGCTGCAGCCTATGAGTCAGATCCAGCCCTCACTCCACCACAGCTCTACCTTCTCATCTGAGTCTGACCTCTTCTGTCTTCTGTCTCCAAAAAAACGAGATGACTGCAATGCCGAACTCAAGGCTTCAAAACAGCAGCTAATTGTATGAGGGCCTAAAGTACATTAACATTTTCTAAAAAGCAACCTCTTGTGGTTGAGTAAATACAAATGTCCTCCCCTAGTGCGTCCTTATGGCACTGCAGAGACTTTAAAGAGAGGAGGTTGAGGTGGATGGTTGGAATGCAAGTTTTCTGATTATTTTAACCTTGACAAAGAAATTTCCTAAATTATAAAAGAAGTTTTTGCTCCCCAGACTTCCGTCTTCCATCTCTCTGTCTGTCCATCCATCCATCCATCCATCCATCCATCCATCCGTCCATCCATACATGAATCTGGGTCACAGGGGCAACAGGTTTAGCAAAGTTCTCCAGACATCCATCTCCCGAGCAGTACTTTCCAGCTCCTCCCAGAGGACCCTGAGTTGTTTCTAGGCCAGATGAGACATATAATCCCTCCAGCGTGTTGTTGGTCTGCCCTGGGCCTCCTACCAGTTGAATGTGCCTGGAGAACCTGGGACAGGAGATGCTGAGGTTGAATCCTCATCAGATGTCTAAATCACCCCCTTTTTAACATGAAAGAGCAGCAGCTTTACTCCAAACTCCCTTTGGATGTCTTCACTTTTATCCGCAATCTCCTTCTCTCTGTCACTTCCCAAAGCTCATGACCATATGTGAGGGTTGGGACACGGATGAATTGGTTAAAAAAAGCTTTTTGTACCGGTTCCATTCCCTCTACACTTCAGACAGTCTGGTGCAACACTTCATCACTGTGGATGCCACACCAAACCACCCACCTCAACAAGAATTGGACCCCTGAGATACTTGAATTCCTTCCCATGAGGCAGTAACTCTATCCAGCCTGTTGTCATTTGGAAGTCGTCAAATATGTAAGCGCTGTCAGTGCTTTCACTGTACAAGCGTGACGCCAAAAGCCACCTTCCGCATCCTGGGTGGTGTCAGATAAGAACGTGCCAGGGCACAACCGGTGGCATTGATCTACATAGGCAAATACCAGGTGTGTCCACATGCAACCCGCACGGGTGACGTCACTTCACGTGTGCATGCAGTGCAGAAAAATGGCATCAGGTAAAAATAATGACGTAATATAAGAAGTGTGAGAGTGCGAGAGGGCTTGTAGCGGACGGGAGGGGTGGCTTTTCTTTTTGTCTGTTTTTCTTTTTTTCTACACCTTATGGTGTACTTCTTTTGCCTAAACCTAACCATCTGTGACTTTGTTGCCTAATCCTAACCACGATGACAGTACGCGTTGGTTGCCATGTGCTCATGTTGTGTGAACTTAAGGACCGTCCAGTGTCATCCAACTATGTGCATTTGTTGACACAGTAACAGCCTCTCGGAGCTTAAACAGCTGATGCTGAATGATACCTAAAACATCACAAGGAGATGCAGAAGGTCACTGACAGAGCAGCACCATTTGACGAATTAGGATGAGAATGTGTTGCTCTATCCTAACCTCTGGCAGGGAACTTGGGAGAGATTTCTCCAGAGTTAACCAGACTTAATAAACAATAAAAGTGGAAAAGTCTTGCTTTTGTAATGACCATAGGAGTCTGTTTGGAGCCCATTTGTGGTCTAGGTATGAGGGCTTGATACATATATACACCACACAGGTGGTGTGAGCAAACTGCACTGCGCTGGCTGACAGATGATTGTTTGAATATCTGCTAAAATGTCTGAGTAATGAACTAACCTGTGAAGAAAGGTGTTAACTGTACCTGTTGTTCCTCAGGGTAAGACAGTGGTGACGAATTATCCTGTCTTTGGTCAAGTCTTCATCGGGCTGCTGCTAGTGTCGTCAGTCAGCTGTGTTCCCCTCACAGCTCTGTATGCTTACTACAGGAAGAGGAAGCATGGAAATCAACTGAAGAGGGAGCATACTGTCAGCACAGTGTCTGGTCATTAACCAGAGGATGAAAGGGACTGGCCATCCACCATCACCTGCCTTCCTACAGACCTGAATGTCTCTGTCCTTTGGCTAAATGCAGCAAAAAAACAGACTTTGTCAGAGTTAGATATTTTCAGGGGAATGTACAATTTTCTCAGTATTAAAGTCACACTTATGATTCCAATCAATAACCTCTACACTGAAAGAAATTCAAGATCAAGTTACCTATGAAATATGATATTAATATAGATATAGTTAGTTCAACTGCTAAACATTAAGATCAAATATAGCAGAAATTCAGTATTTCACATTATGTTAGTTGACTAAATGATCATATACGATGAATGTTTGAGGATATGTAGCTTTCTTGGTTGGTGGTTTATGTTTGAATATGTAAGTCATTTTTTCCATTTCTTATACACTCTGAAAATGTATTTTTGTTTCATACTCAGCCTTAAATATGAATTTCTCTTATTAATGGAGTGAGCTAATTCAGGTTCAAATCAAGTTTATTTGTAGAGAAATGAAATCCCAAATGGGATTATAGTCCAGCATTAGGATTACAGAGGGTCCAGCACTACTGTCACCAGTAATATTTGTTCTCACAGTTTCCCTTGTTTCAGGAAGTTTCTAAAAGTGAAAGCAAGTATTTTAGAATCTACGAGAAGTGGAAGTTTACATCACTAATACCAAAACAATTTCAAGAAGATCAGATGTTGAACTCAATAATAGACTGATTGAGGTGCAGATCTTCTAAAAGTCTAGCTATCTAATCACAGCTTGTAATGAGTTGTCTGGTAAGATTTATATATGTGCTCTTTTGTAAGAAGGCTGTACAAATGATCTGTTTTCCTCCATATGATGTTTTTTATAGAACTACTTTTATATCTGTTTTAAAGGGCATCTGCTATCATACTTTATCTATGAGAGATATAGGCTATATTGAACAACAAACACATCATGTCACTTGTATTAACCAGTAATAGATCTGCTGGGGCAAATATTATTATAATACTGACTGACTCTTTGCTTTGTACACCCTCAAATATGTAAAATGTGTACATACTGTAGATATGTGTCTCATCTAATGATCTAATAATTAGAATACTCAAGAAATGTGTTTTGTTTTTCTTTTTGTGACATTGGTTTATAGAGATATTAGTAAGAGAAGAACTGAAGAACTGCCATCAAATCAAAAGTTACATTAACATATGACATCACACAAGTCTTTTGTTATTGTTCAGCTTTTCATTTTCATGCTGTGCTGATCCATTTTTATTAAAGAAAAAAACGTTATTAATGGGCATGGTGTGTGTGTGTGTGTGTGTGTGTTTGTGTGTATGTATCTGCATGTGCGCGTGTGCATGCATTTTATGCAAACAATTATCACCATACAATATTCCAGTAATACCAATATTTGTTTTTTCTTTTAGAGTTTGATGGGAGAATAAATTTGCCAAGTAGTTAATTTGCCATTAACTACTTTGAGCAACCAAAACCACTGTCATGATGCCTGCCTTCCTCCTCCTCCCCCACTGCCAGTACTTTTCCACTCACCCTCCCTCTGCTCCGCTCTACCTGCAAACCACGCCCACCTCTGCAGCCTGCTCACCTCACAGCTGCAGCTCATCACCAATCAACCCTGCATATAAGCCACTCCAGCACACTCACTCACTGCCAGATTGTTCTTCTGCACCATGCGAGACTTTCCAGCGTTCTTCTGCCAGATCTTCCGAAGCCGACTCTACCTGCCTTCTGTCCCTGACCACATGCTCTGTTTCGGTGTCTCGGAAATCTGACTGCTCTTCTGGTAATGTCTCCTCTGCCTGGCTTCGACAATCCTCCTGCTCTCTCCTCGTTGGTACTGCTGCATTCGCGGACTGCTTTCCTGGTAACGGAACTCCTGCCTGCCCCCGACCATCCCTCTGCTCAACCGGCGACGATTCCTCCCCACGTGTTGTCGGCTCGACGGGCTACGGGGCTTCCTGCTCACCAGCCACAGTTGCTGTAAGGTTCGTCTCTTCTCCTCGTGGGAATCCCAGAGACTGTGCTTGGGCTCTTAGTCCGAAGAACGAACTTTTCACACAACTGACTCTGTGCATATTGAACATTAACTGCGTTGGTTTAAATAAAGTTTATTACCAACCGTTGCTGAGCGGCAGAGTACTGCATTTGGGTCCTAAACACACCCGTTTCAACCACAGTGAATTACATGTTGCTTCTTACATTGCTGGTCATACATGAATATAGCATCAGTAAAATTGCCATAGAAGTGTAGAAAAAATGTTGAGCCTAAATGTTGACTCTTGACCACGGAAACAGCAGCTTGACAATATAACTACCAATGTGCTTCTGAAATGTTCAAGCACAGCTCTTGGCCCCTTCAGCAGATGGAGTGGCTCATCATGGAGGTGGTTCAGTAGGTGGTTTTATATGAGAGGATTCTTTTTTCAGACATAGACTAAGCTTGTTTCCTCATCATTGATCCCCATTGCATTAAATAAGCCAGAAAAAAACATTATAGTATCTCCAGTGGTAACAGTAGTAAAATCCTACACACAAGTACCTGCCATCCAAGAGGCCTCATCACTTTTATCAACCTGCTTAAGAGTCACAGACTTGAAACCCTTGGTGGGTGCGGACCCTTAAGCCTCATTCCCACTGCACAAATAACCCAGTAACACTCACTAACATCTGGCTTTTTAATGCAATGGGAATGCGTATGATCGGCATTCACACTCAGGTCAAATGACTCTGCAGTAGACATGGATTTTTATTCCCTTTGGCTCTGATCGACATTGATGAGTCACTAAATCCTGTCCGTCTCCTCCCAAGCTGAGCGCACACATTATTCCAAGTTAATCTGCACCAAGTTTGAAACAGACTGAATAAGTAAGAGATATATAAAGAGAAAAACCACTGAAAAGTTTTCAAAGACCTCTGTTTCTGCTGCCGTTTACTGTTTACCTGTTCTCTTGCCTGTCCATGACATCACCAAACCCCCAGTGGACTCTGGCTGTGTTTGAAATAGTGTACTGCATACTACTGTCGAACGCAGTATGCAGTATGTAGTACATACTGCATACTGAGTTCAACTGTAGTATGCAGTGTAGCTGTTTAGTTTGATCCGTTTTGCAGTTTGCTGAGCCAGGCATGGCTGGTTTCCGTTTTTTGAAAGCGGAAGCAAACAATAGCAAAACCGCTACCGTGTAACATCCATTTACGGTTTGAAATACAGTAAACAAGTGATATATAAAAGCGATAGCGATGAAGGCTTACTTGTGAGATGAATAATGCCTTTGTAACAACTGGAAGTGACCAGATGTACCGCCATTACGTTCGCATTACTGCCAAGTTCCCCCAGTATTAGTTTAGCTTTGCTTGGGACACGCACTATTATCCTCTTTATTCTGCTGCAATCATACGGGGTGCCCTTTTAAACTTTCTGATTGTATCTTGTTCATGTGAAAGTCCAAGCTGGTTTGGTCATATCATGAACCACATTCCCTTTACAGTAGCCGAATATTTTTAATAAAATACATTCAAATTCGCTCATATTTACTGTATAATTGGCACTCTCAATAGCTAAGCTGGTATGTGGTTTACCTGGTAAAAGTAATTTAAACAACCTTAAAAGATAAAAATATAATTTTGGTGAGGTCTAATTCATAAAGTGTAACATAAGGACTCTATCTGGTGGCTTGGGTCTGCCTGGCTGTGTGATGGCTGGGCTTGAGCCACTGGTGGCACGACAACAATAGTTGAGCTCTCCGCCATTGTTCCCTCGGACTGGTAAACGTTAGCGCAATGCATTGTGGGAAACAGTAGGCGAGGCAGACTAGTCCAATGCATACTGAAGATTTTTACCAAATCAGTGTGACATCTGGGTATTTCTGGCACACTGTGGATTTCGCTTTTGTTTGCATACTGCATACTACATTTTGATCAAATTAGTAAGTACTGCTAGTATAGTAGGCGGTTTCAAACATAGCCTCTGAGTTTCAGAGTCATTAGGATCGTTGGGGTGACATGTTAGTTGTTCAGCCACCTCTTCAAAAAACTTAAGCTAGTCCAGTTGTCTATGATATAGCACTGAGAATATACAGCAAAATCAGGGGAAGGCAGGTTTGAAGAGGCGGGTTATGTGGGCCGGAGAGTGTGGGGGCATTTCTGATGTGGTTTAGTAGACAAACGACCAGAAAATACGGAACTATCCAAGGTCGGATATGTTTGTATATGTCAGAGATGCAGACAATATCCACAAGAGCATTACACATTGCATCTTTGGTGGATCCTATCTTGACATATCTCCATAAATGGACAAATTTGGACCCTGAAAAATCTGGAATCTGGATACCCATCTGTGAAATATACATGAAATATCCTACAATGTAATCTGCTGAAAATCGGATCTCTTTTTTTAAATAAACATATTTTATATATATATATATAATGTAGCAGTATCATATATAGCATATATCAGTGAAAAATAAGAATAATGACCAACATAAGTTAAAGCAAAATAGAGAGAAAAAATAGAATAAAATAAGTAAGGATCATTTAATTAAGGTAAAAGTTTTTTTAAAAAAAATAGGGGTGACCTCTAGCTCATCAGGTAGAGTGTGCGCCCCATATGCCTGAGGCTAATGCAGTGGCCCAGGTACAAGTCTGACCTGTGGCACTTTGCTGTTTGTCATTCTCCCCTCTCTCTCCCACCTTTCCCGTCTCTCTGTAACTGTCCTATAAATAAAGGAAAAATGCCCTGAAAAAATAAACTTTAAAAAAATAAATAATAATAATAATGAAAAATAAAAAAACTGATAGAGAGGAAAGTCTATATATTTGGGTAAAGTGCGCTACATATTTGAAGTTCTGCCAGAGTGGAGATGACCACTGCTACATGAACGATCATCTTGTCCAGATGGTCATTCTGGGGAAAGTGAGGTCAGGTTCCTTACATAGTTTATCAGAGGCTGCCAGTTACTGTAAAATTTGTCGGTCAAACCCCTCAAAGAGAATGTGATCTTTCCCAGCTCCAAAAAAGACATTTTGTCACGCAGCCATGAAGTAAGTGATGGGGGGCCGGTCTCTTCTGCAATAAAAGTATTCTGTGCCAAACCATTAAAGAGGTGAATGAGATAACATTTGCTTGCCTTTTGGATTTTTTCAAACTTCAGGTATACCAAGTATAGCACTCTGTGGGGAAGGTTCTATTTCTTGTTCTAATATCACTGAAAATATTCTAAAGTAAGACTTCCAGTACTCCCCCAATCCTGCACATGACCAAAACATATGAGTAAGATTGCAAGGAGACTGGGAACATCTGTCACAAGTGTCAGCCATATTCTTGTATATCTTGGCATGTCCACTAATCTTCGGACATGAGAATGCCAAGTTCTGTTTCCCATTCAGTTTTAATTTTTTTTGCAAAGCCGAAGGTGTATCTGAAGCCAGGAGGTCATATGGAAATTTGCCTTCTAGTCATTTTTGTTACCGGTCGTGGTTGTCAATTCCAGAAGAGGGTGGGGCATCTGGAAACGAGAATGTATTTGATTTAAGGAAATGCCATATTTGAAAGTACCTGAAGAGATCAGATTGTTGTGGATTGAAGGCAGTGCATTACTGAGAAAAGCTGGAGAATGTACCTTCACTATGGACATCACCCATTGTGCCAAGACCTTTTCTGTCCCAAAGAAAGAATCTGGCATTGGTCTTAGCAGGTTTAAATAGTTCATTATTGAGGCTTCCTGTTCCGGCACCGAGGGGATGGCAGTGCGAGAAAAGGTCTCTCAACAAAAGTGAAAAATATTTGCTCAAAGGTGCAGTAAAACGGTTTGAATTAACACATACTTTAATTTTTTAAAAAAAAGAAAAAAGGTAGCGAGGATGATATCTTAATACAAGAGTTGAAAGCCAGGTCAGAATATCGACAAAAACAACAAGTTGCAGCAACATGAACGTGCTAGCGCTAGCTTCTCCTCGGCTAGCCAAGACAGGGAACAAGATGGATGGCGATGAGGGGCCGGTTAACCTGACTCTGATCCTCAGAGAGATACGCGACTTCAGGCAAGAAAACAAAATACAGTTTGAAGATATTAAAGGTGATAGAGAAAACCAACTCGAGGTTGGATGAAGCTGAGGCTAGAATTGTGAAGAATGAGGAAAGGCTTCAAACACAGAAGAGACATTAGCAGAAATGCTAAAGCTACAGGAGCTGTTACAGTCGAAGCTAAGTGACCAAGAAGGGCAGCTAAGGAGGGAAAATGTGAGGATATAAGGGGTACCTGAAGCAGCCGAGGATGGACCCAGGTCAGTGATTCCTTTCGTGGAGAAGCTGCTAAGAGAGAATCTGGATATTCCTGACACAAAGGAATTACAGATACAGAGAGCCCACCAGCCCCCAGTGGGCGCCCAGCCCAGATTGATTTTGGTCAAATTTTTCAGCTTCAGAATGAAGGAAGAAGTGCTTAAACTGGTGTGGCAAAAGAAAGGCTTAACGTGGAAAAACTGTAAAATAAGCCTTGTCCATGATTATGCACCGGGAATCCTAACCAGGTGGAGTGAATCTGAGACACGGAGGGTCCTGGCTGAGGGTTTTTCATGAAGACGGGACAAGAACCTACAAGACAGCGGAGGAGGCAATGGCAGATTTAGCGGGGGGTTTACCGGTAACCCCCGGTGAAAGTAATCACACAGCCGGAGTCGCTTTGGGAGAGGTTTAAACGGCGGTCATGGCAGTGGGGGAGGGCGCAGCGCACAGCTCGGGCCAGCGGAGCTCCAGACGAGGAAAAGCTGCAGACTGGCACATTTATTAATGCATGGATAAAGTCTGTCTGGAAAGACTGACTTGGCTGAGGTAAAAGCAAACAATAAGAATAAAAAACATATATATTATAGAGACGAAATAATTAAAATCGTTAATGTCACTGTCGAGACACGGTTGAGACATTTTTTTCTATGGCTGTCTTCACAGTGGAGACTGACTCTGGACAACATAAGAAGTACTTTACACATACTAGAACAGACAACCAAGTATAAAATGAGTCAATGTTGGTAGGACTGGCTGCAGAAAAAGCATTTGATAGTTAGTCAGTTAGGTGGGTATTTTTTGTATTAAGTTTTGGGAAAATTTGGTTTTCAGGACAAATTTTTTAGGGTAATTCAGACATTATTAAACATACAGCTTGTATAAAGATTAATGGAGATCTTTCAGACTCCTTTGTTTTTGGAGAGAGGAATAAGGCAGGGCTGCCCTGTTTCTCCCCTCCTCTTCACTTTATTCATAGAGCCTTTAGGCCAATTCATAAGACAGAGCGAGAATATCAAAGAAATCAAGGTGGCAGGATATAAAGGGAAGGTAGCACTATTTGCTGATGATGTTTTGATTGTCTTAGTGGAGCCAGAAGTTTCATTTATAGGACTAATGACATTGCTGGCTGATTTTGGTAAACTATCAGGCTATAAGCTAAACATATCGAAAACACAGGTCATGAATCAGGACTGAACTTTTCTCCGTCAAAGTCTGCAGGATAAATACAATCTTAAATGGGGAGCTGAAGCATTAAAATACTTGGGAATAACTCTGACAAAGGACCCTACAAAATGGTCACAAGCAAATTACGGGCCATAGTCTATAAGTATAAAATCTGATATGCACAGATGGAACCTAGTTCCCTTTTTGAGTTTAAATTCAAGGATAAACGCAGTCAAAATGAGTATCCCCCCTCGGTTGGTATACATTTTCCGGACCCTACTTGAGGTAATTAAAATAAATTTCAGGAGTGGGACAAATGGATTTCTTGGTTTATCTGGCAAGGAAAGAAGCCGAGAAACCACTTAAATGTTTTACAATTAGGAAAATTAAGAAATTACTATGCATCACAGTTAACCCCTCTACTATATTGGTGCAGTTCAGAGTACAAAGCCAAATGGAAGGAACTGGAATTGGGAATTGCTATTGAGTTTCCCCCAATAGCCCAGTTGGAAAAAAATCCATGGATAAATCACACATTGACGATATGGCAGAATGTAGTTTAGTCGAGTGGAATTTGCAATATGTGAAAGTTTTTCAGATGGTGTGCCTATGATACAGAATTTGTTCCCAACTGGGGGGATAAAAGATTTAAATCATGGATAAGAAAAGGATTAACAACTTACTTA
Organism: Plectropomus leopardus; assembly: GCF_008729295.1. Classification (NCBI taxonomy): domain Eukaryota; kingdom Metazoa; phylum Chordata; class Actinopteri; order Perciformes; family Serranidae; genus Plectropomus; species Plectropomus leopardus. Next base: position 1,051,798 of record NC_056469.1, on the reverse strand, counting down.
TCATTTACACACAAAAATGTATTTCAAAGTTTTTAAATATCTGCAGGATAGACATGATCTAGAAAAGAACAATTTCTATAGATACCTTCAAGTATGCCATTTTTTAATCAGAAGTGCTGTCTAACAGACTCAGCAGCAGAATCTGAGTTCTTTAAAATCCTGTGTGGAATCCTGCAGTTCCATACCAAAAAAAAATGCAGATTTAGATCTGGATTGTATGATGCTCTTTTTTTTACACTACCAATGAAAACACCTTGTATGTTAAAGAAAGGTGGGAAAAGAGCAGGGAATAAGGTTTTCTTATGAGACTCTGGAGATATTTGCAGTTTTCAGTGGACCTCAACTTCCTCCGTGGATTGGAGAAAACATTGCTGGAAAACATTATAAGATATTCAGAATCAGAATCAGAATCCAGTTTTATTGCCAAGTACATTTACATATACAAGGAATATGACTTGGTGTTTTGGTGCAAAACAATGAACATAAAGGAAGAATAAAAAATATTGAATTAAAATAGTATAAGAGATAAAAAATATAGAAGTAATTTAGAAATATAAAATGAAAAAAAATATATAAAGAACACAAAATGTATGTACAAAAGGTCCAATGGAGGAAGTACAGATGTGCAGAAGTTGGTTTTACAGTGCAAAGTATCTACAGTCTAACTAAATAAGTTAACTAACAGTGTGCATGTAAAGGAATCCGGTCCAGCGTGCATTAATGTAATGCACAAAAACATATTTAGCCTGACATTAATGTAATGTTTTCAGACTTTGGGGCTGATTAGAGCCTGTATCATGTGGGAGGTGGAGGAGTATTGTTCATGATGGTGACAGCAGAGGGGAAGAAACTGTTCTTGAGTCTTGAGGTTTTGGTCCTGATGGACCACAGCTTCTTGCCAGGGGGGAGGGTCTGTGTCCATGGTGAGTGGGGTTAGCCACAATTCTACCTGCATGCCTCAGGGCCCTGGAGGTGTACAGATCATGGAGAGATGGCAGGTGGCAACCATTCACCCTCTCTGCTGCACGGATGATATGTTGCAGCCGCAGCCCACATCAGGAAAAAATACAAAAACACAAGCCTGACATGCTGGAAGCAATGCGGCTGAGTGGAAGCAAACCATTTTTTACATATTTTGGGATTGTCCCAAACTGAACCTGTATTGGTAGGGAATTCACAACACCTCAAGTACACTATTTGGGAATTTGAGTCCCAAATTTTAACTTGGAGACTCTCTATCTGGGTCATGTGATGTTTCTGAAACAGAGGAGTGATATAAAGCTGCTGTAGGCCCTTTTGGTGGAAAGTAAAAAAAAATCAATCACTAGAAAGTGGTTAAACCTAGTACCACCCACCTTGGAGGACTGGTATGGAATAATTTTGGAAATATTTAAAATTGAAAGGCTGACATTCTCCTTGAGGATTAAAATAAATACATTTTATCAAATCTGGAATAAATGGATCAAATGTATAACCCCAATAAGAGCAGAGTTTGTATGACCCCACTACAGTTTCAACTTCTTTTTTTTGTGAAGATCTGTAGCAATTTACACTCCCTTAGTTAGAGTGTTGATAGTTTAGTTTGTTTGCATAGTTTGAGATGGACAAATGTATATGAGTATGTTTGTTTTATTGTCCTGTAAATGTCACAAATACTAAAAACTAAAAATAGTTCATAATTACAAATTGCTGTGTTGAGTGGGAGTGTGTGGAAAGAGGAAATAACCACTGGATTATCTGCATACTGTTTGGGTTTAAGTTGAGTGGCTCAGTGCACTATTTTTTGCATGTCAACCAAATAGCCCAATAGTAACATCGCAGATTTGGTAACCCCAAACCTTTGTAATAAAGATTTTTGAAGCCTTGGGGATTTATTGCCCCATATAAAAGAGGAAAACATACTGTCAATGTTACGGAAGAAGGAATTGGGGAGGAAAAGCGTCAGACATTGAAATAGGTATAGATATTGTGGGACAATATTGACTTTAATACACTGTATTCTTCCTGCCAGTGTGAGCTGCAAGCTTCTCGCACCTTTGTTGTTAGTACAGAAAAATTATTATCAATTGAAAGTGGCATGGTTTAGGAAATATTAATTTACAAATATTTTAAAAAATTATTGGGGAAAGACTGAATGGCAAATCAGACTGTGTAATAATTGCTGCTGATTGATGGAGAAGAAATCACTTTTTTCACTTTTTTTTTTAACTTAAGACATTCTTATTAGCATTTGGTCACAGAGAGAACAGAACACCATCGGCTTACCGCATGAGTTCACCATATTTTCAAACATGAACAGCATATTCAGCTTGATATTCACAGGGTAACCAACTCAGCAATAGGCTTCCTTTAATACTTATAAAATCAAAGAACTGTTGAACATAGAATTTAAGTTTTAAGAGTTCTTGAATGTAAAGTTTAAAGTGTATTCCAGTACCAGAATTAAGTTAATTTTACTCTGCATTGACTTATTGGTAAATTTGCCACACATTCATACTTACATGAGGCCCTTGGAATATGTTTTGATGGCACATAAGAGTCAAAACAAAGGATTTTGAGGTAATATAGAGGGATAGTCATGGCACAGCGGCCAAAAACATAACACAGACGTAAGGCCCAGTCGCACCGGACTAAGTGATGGCTATGTTTTACCTAAATTTACTGACAATAAAATACTAAATTTGTAACATAGTAAATACATAATCCTAAATTCATGGCTGATTATGAGGTTGGGTTTTTTTTCTTTCAAAATGAGACAACAAATGATAAAGAAGTACTTATTAAACATTTATTAATATAACACACAAAATGTGTCTATTTAAAACTCTATGTACATGTATCCCCCCACCACGTCAGCTGAACACAAAAACAAAAAGGCAATATAAACTAAATACATATCTAAAAACAAAACATTAAAACAAAATAATGTGATTTGTTTTAATGGACAGGACAGGTTAAAAAATAAATAAATAAATAAATAAATAAATAAAATAAATAAAAAAATAATAACATAAAACATATTCCATTACTAATTTTTTGGGTAGTAGCCTCCACTGCCAGATCATCCACAAGCAGGTTACAGGTGAGCTGCCACTGTATGGGAAAGATTTATTTACAACATTTTAATACCAATTAAGGCCTTATTTTGAGATTAATTAATCCAATGCCTTTTAAGTCTTTTCTTTCCTGGCACGCCGTGGCAATATGCCTGTTCATGAGCAGGTTCTAGTATTTCTTCCATCATGTTATATAGCCTCCTGAATAATATCTTTTTGTCTTCTTTTTTTTTTTTTTTTTTTTTTAACCTGTCCTGTTCGGCAGCTTAGGCATGCAGTATGAGAGGTCTGGATGCCTTGAGGTGCCATAACAGATTTGCTCTGCAAAGGAGGAGTCTGACATACTTCTTCCTGTTGCAGTCCGTACTGAGATTTATTGGCAAGGCTACCGGACAGCACAACGTTTAGAGTGGATAGGGAGAGAGAGAAAAGAGAGAGGTTGGGGGACACAGAGGGGAGGGGAAGACACAAGAGACAACAAAAACAACAGCAACAATAACAACAACAACGACAATGAAAACGATGACAACAATGCTAACTACAATAATGACAGCTGCAAGTATTTACAACAGTATTAACGGTGGAAACAGGCAGGAAATGAGTAAAAAAAAGAGAAAAAGAAAAAATAAATAAGTAATTAGAGGAAAAAAAATAAAATAAAATAAAATAGAATAAAGTAAATAATAATAATAAAAAAATAAACAAACAAACAAAAGAACCCCCCCCCCCCCCCCAAAAAAAAACCAGACTGCATAAATACTTACCCAACATAACCTTGACATGGATAATATCCATATTTGTAACTGTTGTACGTGTGTGATTGTATAACAGTTGTGTGCTGTGTGTGTTTTGTGTGTGTGTGTGTGTGTGTGTGTGTGTGTGTGTGTGTGTGTGTGTGAGGGTTTGTCATTGGATGTGGTTTGTAGTTGACGGGGGGGCCGTAACAACACCCCCCAAACTCCCAGGGGCAAGCAGGCCAAGACCCAAGCCACCAGAGCACCCAACAGCCCCCCAGAACATGACAGATCCACCACCAGAGACAGCCACGTGCCCCACCCAAGGGGGAACAAGCAAGGGAACACAGAGGCAACACCCCCCCAGCCGGCGGAGTCTCCCAAATGCCCCACCCGCCCCCCATGCCCTCAGTGTCTCCTGTGCAATTAAAATTAAGGGGCGGTGCAATGACCAGAGCAGGGAGGAGGGCCAGGCCGCCATAATGCAGCCCCACCCACTGGCCCCACTGGTCCCACCCCTCAAGGCCCTAGTGTCTTATGAGGTGGGATGTAATGGGATAGGGGGTCGACAAGGAGGTGAAGTGGGGGCTGTCCCCATGTGGCCAGCTTCCTGACTGGCCCTGAAACTTACCCCCATCATTGTCCCCACCTGGCCAACAGGGAGTCAGGCCTACCGGCCCAGGGGCCGCACCAGAGGACCCAAGGGAGCCACCAGAGGACCCGAGAAGGAGGCCCACCACCCATGCGGGAGCAGGCCAGGAGGACACCGAACCCCCGTGCACAGCAAGCCCCCAGCCAGGGGCCCGGAGCCAGGACATCATAGACCCACCCACGCCCGGGCGGCCAGCCCGACCAAGCAGGGGGCCCACCATCCCCAGACACCCAACATGCCCCCCCACCCCCATGCCCATCCCTCGGAGCACCCGGGGGCACGCCTGTCCCGAGACGCCACAGCAGGCACCGACCCGCCTATCCAAAGCCAAACAACATGCATATACGTATCTAATGGGCCACCCGTGCAGTTCAAACAGACGTTTCTATGTGTAAGGCCCATCTTGAACATCCTTTGTCCTGTGTAGTGTGTTCTGTGAAGAACCTTGTACTGTATGAGTTGTAAGTTGGCGCATTGGGTCATTTTGAAGGTATTTGAACAAATTTGCATCCAAAAATTTGGGTCTGTGTTGATGGATAAATCTTTCTCCCATTTGGAGATTGGAAGAGAAACTGTTAGATCTGTTTTAAATAATAATAAATTAATTTTGGAAAGTAATTTTGGAGGCGAGAGCTTTAGAAAATCTGTTATTATTGGTGGTAGCTCTAAATCCAATTGGCTAAGGTTAAACCTTGCCTGAATTATGGATTTAAGTTGAAGATATTCCAGAAATTTGTTCTTGTTAATACCATATAGTGCTACCAGCTCATTAAATGGAATGAAGTTACTGCCTTGGAGGATATGCTCCAGATGTCTTATCCCTTTATCGTACCATGTTGTGAAGTTTATTGTTTTTTTATTTCGCAGGATATCGGGATTGTTCCAGATGGGCGTATGTCTGCATGGCATGGGTGAAGACCTATTTATTTTAAGAAATTCCCACCAGGCTGTCAGAGAAGTGCTAATATTAATGCTCTTGAAGCAGGTATGTCCTTTGATAATGGGACTGATAAATGGCAGGTCAGCGATTTGGGTTTCTTTACAAAATGTCTGTTCAGTATCTAATCATGCTTGAGCTAGTGGACTTTTTGTAATCCATTTTAAGATATATTGTAGTCTATTGGCAAGGTAGTAATTATAAAAATCTGGTAGCTCCAAACCACCGTGATCTTTAGCCTTTTGAAGAGTTTTTAAACTTATACGTGGTGGTTTAGTTTTCCATAGAAATTTGGAAATGCTCGAGTCTAATGATTTGTACCAAGTGAGGGGGGGTTGAGATGGAACCATTAAGAAGATAGAATTTATTTTCGGCAGGACCATCATTTTAACTGTTGCCACTCTTCCCATAAGCGATATGGGCAGATTCCTCCACCGAGTGAGATCATCCTCTATTGTTTTAAGTAGGGGAATGTGATTTAGCCGTGTCAGGTCAGACAGCCTGGCGGAAATGTTGATACCTAAGTATCTAATGTGTCCCAATTGTAGTGGGGCGGTTGACCCACCCTTGAAGTTAGAGTTTATAGGTAGGACTGTTGATTTGTTCCAATTAATAGAGTAGTCTGAAATAGAGGAAAATTTGTCTATAAATGCTGTTGTCTCAGAGAGAGAGGCTTGTGCATTTTGAAGGAAAAGTAGTACATCATCAGCATAAAGGCTTATCTTATGGTTCACATTTGCTGTTTGAATCCCTTTGATATTATTATTTTGCCGAATTGCAGCTGCAAGTGGTTCGATAAATATGTCTTCTTTTTTCTAATGGCTGTTGTTCCCCTTTAAGGCAGAATTTGTGCAGAGCTGTTGTTGTACTGGATAGCATTAGATTGTAGGTGTGGCTAATTAAGTGACCATGCAGCTTGCATCCTCATGTACACTGAAATTTCAGTACTTACAGCCACTAGATTGCCAATAACAGATTTCATCTGCAGACTGAAATAAAAAACATTGGTCCAAGATGTCCGTTTAAAAAGACTGTGAATTTCTGTGTCATTTAAATATATATTTATATATGTAGTGTGATTGACCTGCACTTAGAACAGCTTGTTGCCATCACATGTTGACAACAGCTTATGTTACATTGCAACCAGAAGACTCATGTTCTTTCTATGGGCAGGCTGATGAAACTTTAATCCTTTTTTCTCAGTGTAAAATAACAATGAATTTTTGGTCTAATTTAAATTCTCATATTTTCAATAACTGTAATGTCACTCATGATTTTACCCTTAAATATACAATCTGTTGTAATGATTTGAACTTTTTTTTTTATTTAATAGAGAGATTCTTTATCCATAAACCATTATGTTTAGGTTCACACCCCTCTTTCAGTCTTTACTGGATGGATTTAAACTCAACACTTTACACTCTTGCTCTACACACTCTTTATCACTAAATTTTATCTGGTGAAACCCTGTGATGTGATATGAGTGTGAATTTTTTGTTTGTTTGTTTTGTTTCTGTCAGTGTCCATTGTTTATTTTTTAAATTTTATTGTAAGACTTTTATTGATTTATGTATTGATGTTATTGATACTATTGATATTATGATTATTCATTTATTCCTCAGCCTTCTTGCTCACCAAAATAACCTCCATTAGCTAATGTTATTGAATTAGTTAGCCAGCGATGTAATTTGCAAAAGCTTCTTTAACACAATATTTATAATATCTTCATGACGAGGCTTATTCCCCTACCACCTTAACAGCTTTGATGAAAACAGCTAACATTAGCTAACTGTTAAGAAGCTTTACACAGACAGGTGTCATTTGGAAACAAAGGCTTGGTAGCATTTACGTTAAATTGGTTGACCTTAAATTTAAAAAAAAATACAACATCAGTTTGTCACCAATTTTAAGGGAACCAATAAATGTTTAATTTACAGTTGAGTGTATGGAAGTTGAGAGTGATTCTGGTTCTATAGCATGATAACAGTAGCCTACCTTGTGGAGGACCTTCTAAAAACCGAGTGTTTCTTTGTGAATACATGACCATAAAAATTATAAAATCATCTCTGTTTGATGTTACAGTTGGACATGAGATCTCCTTTAAGTTTATTAAAAGGGTTATGGAAAATATTATGTTCACAAACAACTTTTTAGGTTATGGCTAACCAACAAGTGAGGAGAGGCTCTCAACGCCAGCTGACAGGAACAAGCATTTGGCACGCTGAACGTGAACATCCCCAGGTGAAACCCCACTTCTTTTAGAGAGTTCCCTTCTTTTGTTCCACCATTCCCTAATGCTACTTTAAAGTTACGTTCTTGCTCGTTAGGTGGCTATCTACCCTTAGCTTAACCATGGCGCAGCACCACATCAAGCACGCCCATGTCAATGATACTGATCCTGATAGCTTCAAATACATCAGTAATATATATAAAAGAAAAAAATAATTCTGCCTTTTTTTTAACCACAACTATGACACCGAAAAAAGTTGGAAGATTTCTGAAATTCTCACCAAATGAGAAGGGTTCCTTTAGAATGTTAGCGATCCAGAAAGTTCCAGAAAGTTCCAAAAAGGTAAGGGTCGGCTGAGCTAAGGGTCCAAAAAGTTCCAGAAAGTTAAGGGTCAGAACGTTCAAAATCTGCCGAACTATAGCCCGGTATGACCATGTTTGTGAAGTTGTGACGCTATCCCTCTCTCACAGACATGCACAGTGGGGGGGGGGGGGCTTAGTCTGAGTTACTGGGCAGTTAACATTTGTCCCATTAAAAAAAAACACACACACATCTGGATATAAATGTATAACATTGGAATTGACCTAAAAGGAGCTATAGTGGTCATCCAAAGAATGTCTATAGCTACAGTGTGTATATTTCTATTCTACATCTAAGTATTTAAACAGCAATCAAAATGTTCAGAAAACTTCCACATATGCTGTATGAGACCATATTTTCACTGCTGTATTTAAATTAGGACAAAAACAGAAAGTCTAAACACAGCCCAGTTTTTAATGTCTATTTTTGGGCTACACAAGGACCAAGTCAGATGGTGTAACCATAGACCAATTTTAAACTTTTTTGGGTGGGGCTAAATTAGGACCAAGTATCAAAGTATTGTAATTTATTGTATTCCCTTCTGTTGGGTATTTTTACAAGCCAAACTGAGTTTCTAACAGTTTTTAATGGTGTGAATAAAAAAATAAATAAAATAAATGTCAGATATTCTAAACACAGCCCAACTGTCAACGTTCAATTTTAGGCTAAATTAGGACCAAGTCAGACCAGTTTTTAAAGTCTTTCTGGGGGCTAGGTTATGCTGACCAGATTTAGCCAAAAAAAAAAAAAAAAAAAAAACACCAAAAAAAAAAAATCAACAACGTCTAAATGACATCTGGAAAAATAACTTCTATAAATGCAACAGCTTGAAATTGTTTGGTTGTAGGTTGTACCAAACTGTGAGTCCTGAACTAGACAGTGGTGGGCATGCTGATGTATCGCACAAAAGGGCCAACACAGTTAATGCAGCGTCTGTGTATATATGTCTATGTTCGAAACTGTCTGAGTTTGAATTCGAAAAGCAGCCATTTTGATTGTTCCTGTTAACTTTTTTTTTTTTTTTAAATACTACCTTCGGTGCATTCTTGGGTTCAATTTATCTCCCTGCAAGATAGATAGAAGTGATGCTGTGGCAAAAAACTAGGCAGTCCTGACTCCTCTTCTGCAGCTATACCCTACTCGTTAAGTCTTTCTTTAGGACTTGGAAAATAAAGAACTGATAGAGGACTGTGAAATGGGGGGAGGTGATTGCTGTTATTTTACTGAGTATGTGAAGTCAGTGCTGGATGTAGAACCATTTCGTGCACTAGCTGATGGCAATACAACATTTGGATTCGAAAAACTACAGAAGACGAAGCTAGCTGACGCAGAGCATGATGCAGAGCATGATGCAGAGCCGCTTTATTTATAATAGATCATGGATCTATTATAAATCTGGATACAGCTGTGGCGGCGGGGCCTCATTCATTTCTATGGGAGCTGCTAAGTGGCGCATGAAGCCAGGCCCCCAGGAAGTGCGCCACCCTCTGACGCAAAATGTACATAGTGGTCGAAAGTGGAACTACAGCAGCAGGTGATGCACACTGGCCAATTTGCTTAACATTGGGAAAGAGACCTCCTTAAATCACTGGATAATTTTTTTGACATTGATGTTGACTTTTCAGAACGCATTTTTTAAAAAGCCATTATCAAAAAAACATTAAGTCCTAATGACGTAAAATGCGCCATTTTCCGAATCAAGATTTGGAATTCGGTATTTCTCCAGACATAAAATGAACGAACATAGGACCCGCGGGACTCTACCGCGTGAACGTGCATGTAACTCTTGGAGTCCCTGACACAGCACAGGCTTCCTGAATTATAATTCATCATTTTTACATTCATTTATTTTTACAACACATCCATACGCTGTTAGCTGTAAAGCTTGTAATATTGACGTTTTACCGTGTCTGTATCAGAGACTGTATATACAGTCTGCGGTCTGTATTCAAACAACCGGTTGTCAGAGAGCAGCGCGGAACAATTATCCAGTGATTTAAGGAGGTCTCTTTCCCATTGTTAAGCAAATGGGGAAAAGTCTTTCTGGGCCAGTGTGCACCACGTGACGCTGTAGTTCCACTTTCGGCCACTATGTAAATTTTGCTTCAGAGGGTGGCGCACTTCCTGGGGGCCTTTAATAGATCCATGCTTTATTGTAGTGCACTAAGCTGACGGAAGTGGTGTAGGTTGTTGACGCAAGGGGCCTGCTGGGAAAGTTTTAACAGGACGCCATTTTGCTCCCGGAAAGAGAGGGACTGCAGAAAAGGTTGTAGCTTCTAAGCACACCAACGCATCTCCAAGTGCATTACCGTAAGACCTTTGGTAGGTAAGAATTAGTGTTACGGGAGTGTTGCATGAACTGACGCTGTTGTCACTGCAGCTGAAGACGCAGGCTACACGATAGAACTGACGCAACGCAGCGTTAGCTAAGGAGTTAGCCGCAATGCTAGTTTAGTAACTAACCAAGAATGAGACGAAAACATGTTGTTTTGTTGCACGGAGAAATCTGACAAAAGCTCGGTCAATCAAAGTGTAGCTGGATACATTAGCATCAGATGTGCTCACATAGCTTAACGTTCGATTTGAACAGGTTCGGTGCAGGTCGGACTCTGTAAGCTGTGTGCGGCGGTGGCTACAGCTTACGGTAGCTAAGGTAGCTTTTGGAGGGGAGTTTGCTGCGACCTCCCACCGGTAACGGTAAGGATGAAACAGCTGTTATTCAGCTGCGTAACACAGCATACACCGGAGACATCTCCCAACTACTTCAGTCAGTTTTCTGTTATAGTGTTCAATCCTACTAACTCTTCAAATGAAAGGACTAACGCCATACAATAGTATAATAGTGCCATAAGTAAATACTTATTTTCAAGTTGTGCTGCATGTCAGAGATCCTTAATTATTCGTAAATATTCTGATGGTATCGTATTGAAATCCATACGAGTGTAAGTGGAGAATCAATCATGGCACCATCTCACCTCATAACTTTGGTTTCAGTGTTGTAACGTTAGCCTCTCGTTTAGACAACATCCATCTCCATTTTACGAGAGTTATCAATAGCCAGTAAATCAATTTGTTTTCATTTTTCTGTATTATTATCCTCACTCAGCTTGAATGGGTTGCAGGGTTGCTTGTCAGACAGCCTAGAGATGGATGTGACTGAGGGTCGATTAAAGGGCGGCAGGGATCCACATTGAGCCCAGTCCTTGCTGTATTATACGCTTTAAATGTTACAATTAACTTAACCGTATTGTCATAACCATTTGAAGCTTGGAGTGACATCCCTTTTCTAAAGCTGCTTTCAGATGCCTATCACAAGCATTTGAAAGTTTGAACCCAAGGCAAAGTGATGCCATGTATTTCTAAAATATGGGGTGAAAAGGCAATGAGCAACATTGTGAGTAATGTTCCACAGATTGCAAGAAATTAGTAGTAGTAGTAGTAGTAGTAGTAGAAGCTGTTCCTAGAAAAGCTAGTGAAAAGTGTATTACAGAGAGAAGAAAAAAGCTTGAAAAAACCCCCCAATATCATTATCATTATTACATATTTGAAATTAAGTACAGTTTTTAAGCATATTCATATACTTTCAAATACACTGAGTTTGATATAAAATCGGCTGATCTTCTCTGCCAGACAAACATGCATTTATTTATGTAAAAAGTCATAGTTTCAAGATTGCCATCTTTGCTTCTCTAGAACTTTGATTAATTTCCTCAGGGCTGCGATTGGCTAATGCTTCAAACCTTGAATTAGACCTGATCCATGAAGGACAGCTTTGAATAGGCTCATGATGCATGTTGTTCGGTGTATCATATAACTATTGGACTCATGTTCATCTCACTTAGTGTTGTATTTGTACTTTATATAGTACTGCTGAGACCGTTTTCAGTAATAATTGCCCCATACATGCCTGTAACAGAGCTATGTGTGTGTTGGCTCTCTGTATCATTTTTATATTTTTAGTGTGGCTGTTGACAGAGCTTTGCTATACTCAGTCAACGTGCCCTGTTACACAAAGTTTAAATTACTTTAAATAATGTTTAATATTAAAGTTTTGCATCCTAGAACCAAATGTCACAGAGTCATAGATCCTTGATCTACAATGATGTTTGCATATTATGAGTAAATGCACCTGATTTTTAACTGGCTGTTCTTTATTCAGACTGAGCAGACACAATGGCGAGTCCAGGGAAGGACAACTACAGGATGAAGAGCTATAAGAACAAAGCGTTGAATCCTCAGGAGATGAGGAGGAGGAGAGAGGAGGAGGGAATCCAGCTCCGCAAACAGAAGAGAGAGGAGCAGGTTAACACTGTCGCATGTTGAAACACGTCACCAAAACCTCTGCCACAACAAATTCAGTGTATTAAACAGTGTATTAAAACAAGACCTCCTGATTTTGTTATTGAAACCAAATTTCCTCCCACTGTTGGTGTTTTGAACTCAGTACTTTTAGCAGTCATCTCAAAACATTAACAGTACGACATTTTTTATAATTTGTGAACTTTACAAGTATTACAGTAGCATATCAGACAGATTACTGCTGTTTTTAATTTTCTACTTGAAAAGTGACATCTGCAGATTTAGTCATAATGATCTCTTTGTATTTAAATGAAACTACTTGTATTTATCCAAGTGTCAGAAAGTCTCAAAATACTTAACACTGGCTGTTTTGTAATTCAGTGCTTTATTGATCTCGATTACAAACCACTGTTGAAATCATTTCATCAGGCCAAGGTGCCAAATATATAAACAGCTGATGACTCTGTGCCCACAGCTGTTCAAGAGGAGAAATGTGTGTGTACCTTCAAATGATGAATCCATGCTGGAATGTCCAATCCAGGATCCAGACATCAGCTCCACAGTACCTGTTGCAGGTGTAAGTGTTCGTTTAATGTTGAGTTTTGTGCTCACTCTTTTTTTCTAGACCTGTGCTAGCTGTGATCTTCTAATTTTCTAATCTTATCCTGATATTTGTGTAGGATGGGGTCATAACTCCAGATATGATTCAGATGATCTTCTCTGAAGACCCTGACCAGCAGCTCATTGCTACACAGAAATTTAGAAAATTACTGTCCAAAGGTTTGTGTTGCATTTGTGAATTCACATTTACATCATTTGTTTGAACTGAAGTTTAAATAGTCATCTTTCAGACCTTTATTCTGACTGTCCAGGATTTTGCAGACTTTTCTGGGGATTGTTGCACTCTAAAATACCTGATTTCAAAGCAAGCAGCACTTTTCTAAAACATCATGATGCATGTTGCATTTCAGCAAATTTTAGATTTTTTTTGTGTTTAGATATTTTTTACATATATTCATTAAAAACAGAAGGCAATGAGAATAAAACTATGCTGTTTTTAGGTTTTAAGGTTTTAAGTAACTTAAGAAGGGTTTTTTGGAGTAGTTTTTCCTTAGTACCACTCTATCAATAATTAACCTAATAGAGATAAAACTGGAAGGATGAACACAAAACATGAAACTGTTTACATGACAGTAATGAAAAATAGACGCAAGCAAGAAAACTTAAGATTTTTAAGGAATACACAAAGACTGGGTTTATGAACTAAACACAGGTTCAAGGTTTCATGTGGAATCACTTAACTTTAATACAGAGTAGTGTAAGGGGTTGTGTCAATATCACATTACTGTTCATACTTCATATCCACTCAAATGCACACTTTCCACCGAACACATAAGTGCATGGACTTCTAATCTCTTTGCACATGAGTTGATCAGACACGCTACCTACTTTTAAACCTGTGATTCTTTAAATCAGGTTACATTCAATGTTGTTCTGTGCAGAGCCCAACCCCCCCATAGATGATGTCATTTCCACCGCTGGTGTTGTGAATCGTTTTGTGGAGTTCCTGAAGAGGAGTGAAAACTGCACTCTTCAGGTGAGAGCTTCAACACACAGCACAGAGCCTGTTTCCATGCCTAATGTCAAAGTTTAAAAAGATATTCTTAAACATTCTTCCAGAGAAAAACATGCCCCAGTCAAAGTGATTGTTTTTAATTTCTCAGTGTCACTTAAGCAGCATAGAACATAATATACAGCATAACATGAAGTGACTGAGACAGCATTTTGTTCTGTATTCTGTGTGTTTGTAACAGTTTGAGGCAGCCTGGGCACTAACCAACATCGCCTCAGGTACCTTTCTGCACACCAAAGTGGTGATTGAAACAGGAGCTGTTCCCATTTTCATTGAGCTGCTGAACTCTGAGTACGAGGACGTCCAGGAACAGGTGAGAACCCACAAGACAACAAATTAGAAGTTAGTTCTTATAGACCAGGCATCACCAACTGGCGGACCTCGGTCCGGGTCTGGACCAAAACACCATCTTATCGGGACCCGTGGCCAAGCTGTAATAAAATGTTAGAGTTAGAACAATAATCTTCTCCTGCCTGTCTGTTATGTCACACAGACACCAACCAGACAACCTGCACACACACAAAAGCTGACAGAAAGGCAGACTCGTGTGCTCGTGCGGTGTGTTCACAGGCAGTGGGAATAGTCTATCGCCTATATTTAACAAGCTTACTTGTGTTTGAAAAACCTGCGTTCATGTGTGGATTTTGGTGGGATACGGGTAATGGATGAATGTGTAGGAAACCCTTTACTCAGAGGTGAGCCTCGTATAGACAGATGTGTGCCTTATCATTGTTAATTAATTAAAGTTACCAAAGGTTAACTTCAATCATGGTGGAAAAAAAAATCTCAATAAAGAGAAATAGAGGGAACCTGAGCAAAATTTCAAGTGTCATATAAAAGGGTCACAAAAATTACGTCAATGTGATACTTCAGTTTTTGTTCGTAACAATTTTACAAACATATTGAGTACAGATTGATGAGGGAGACACGAATTGAAACACATGTCCTGTGTTATTTATTGCTATGTTTACTGTGTTATTTGCCTTGAGAGTACCTGAACTTGGATAGCAGTGTCAAGTGACAAGGCTCCAGAACTCACCAAAATGGGGAAGTACAACGAAAACAAACAAAAAGCCCGTGACAATGAACACACCTGAAGTAATGGGTTATTAAGTTTCTGTAGTGAAAAAGGCTTACACGTATTGGTGTCACAATATAAAATTTCACATACCTTGATAGAGGACTTAATCCATTTTACCCTCTTTACTCGCCATCTTTAGGCTGTCATATAAAATTCTTGAACTGAAACATTACATTTGAGGGAAGAAATGGCTTACACAGTTGCAGAAATGTATGTAATTTTATATCTACTTCGTTTGCAGTCCTCTTGTCAGGATCAGGAGTTTTGAGATGTAAGGAGTCACATCATAACCAAACAGTCCTAAAAGTGAACTCCCTGGTGTAGCACATTGTCACTAGCTGGGTTTCCATTACATATTTGTGCAAACTCGCTCGATATTTTCAAAATTTCGATACAACACAATTGTGAGATGACTGCGTTTCCATTGGTTGATGTTATGCAACTTCTTTCAAGAAGCAACGCAATGGAAGTTCAAAACATTGACCATTTTATTTCTATTGCAGCCACTCAACAATACCAATCTAATATCTAGGTAATTTCTTTGTCTCGTATCAGAGTTAAGAAGATCTCGTTCTCTTCCTCAGTCCACACATACTGAGCCATTTTTTGTAGAATTTCGTATGACTTTGTTCTTCCTCCTCTTCTTCTTCTTCTTCTTCTTCTTCTTCTTCTTCTTCTTCTTCTTCTCCTTCTTCTTCTTCTTCTTCTTCTTCTTCTTCTTCTTCTTCTTCTTCTTCTTCTTCTTATTCTTCTTCTTCTTCTTCTTCTTCTTCTTCTTTGGTGGTTGGCACCCATAAGGTCTCATTACCGCCACTTGATGTTGCACATCATGTAATTAATAAAAGCAAAAAAAGTCTTCCCATTGCAGTTTTGCGAGATATGGCTTTTTCGAATCGCCTGAAATATCACCTCATGCAAGCATAAAAACGATTTTTGCAATAAATGGGAGGGTTTTTTTTAATTGCTGTGTTTCCATTAGGTTGATTTTGTATTCACATTTTCACTTAGCGCAGTTTGAGGGTTAATTGTAACCCACCAAGTGGATCACTTATGTGTGTTGACTGTGTGATTTGTTTCAGGCGGTGTGGGCGCTGGGGAACATAGCAGGAGATAATGCTGAGTGCAGAGACTATGTGCTCAACTGTGGCATCCTGCCCTTTCTACAACAGTAAGTGTTTTTTCTCTTTGTGTCTCACTGTGTCAAACATGTCATAACAGCTGGGTCTCGTGTTGTCATGTCCAGGCTGCTCGCTAAATCTAAGCGTCTCACAACAACCCGCAATGCAGTGTGGGCTCTGTCCAACTTGTGCCGAGGGAAGAACCCACCACCGGATTTTGCCAAGGTGAGTTAATGCATCAGAACTAAAGTGGAATACTGGAGCCCATTTGTCTGGTTTCTGCTTGCAGCGTTAATGTGTAAACTGTTCCTTCAGCACTGCTATCAACCCTTTGAAACCTGGGCAGATTTGCTTGGTTTCTCTCAAAAACATTGGGAGAAGGCAATGAGCAGCTTATGGAAAAAAAGACTCAGAAATAAGCAAGAAAATGGTAAAAAGTACAAGAAAACAAAATGAAACAGTAACATTAAGCGGGAAAGTAAAAATAATGATAAAATAAAATCAAAGAAGAAAAAACATCAAAAGTATAATAATTCCGTAAAACCTTTTTAAAAATATAACCATAATAATTATAAATACACATTTTTGTTAAGCTTTTTAAAAAAATTACATTCTACTAATTTCTTGCCATTTGCAGGAAAATCCTTACCAAGTTGCTCATTGTCTTTTTTCCCATGTTTTTGAAAGATAAAACAAATTTGTTCAGGGTTTAAAGAGGAAAAATGTCTGAACGCACCACAAGAAAAGTGATATCAGTCCAGGTTTCAAAGGGTAAAACTGACCTTTGTTGTCTGTGTCTCTGGTATGTATCAGGTGTCTCCTTGTCTCAGCGTGCTCGCCAGGCTCCTGTTCAGTAGTGATCCAGATGTGCTGGCTGATGCTTGCTGGGCTCTGTCCTACCTGTCTGACGGGCCTAATGAGAAGATCCAGACGGTCATTGACTCGGGGGTCTGCCGCAGGCTGGTGGAGCTGCTCATGTAAGAAGCTGACAGGTCCACGTTATAGGAGCATGGACACGCCAAGCACAACTGTCAAAATATCAGTCTGACATGCATGTGACCACACATGACCAGGTGTTGCAGAGTTCGAATTATGAATGAATAAATCTTAATTTTGAAAATTTAAAAGGAAAAAAAAAGACAAAAATAAAAGCAGCCAAGCTGTATGTCCGAATGCAGTGAACAAAAACAAAAAAATAAAAAAAGAAGACCTTTGCAAAATCTATACATCAATCTCAATAAATAAATGCTCAAACCACTAAAACTTAGATATTACATGTACGAAAAGGAATAGGAAGTACATACTTATTTATTCCTACCTCTATATATACATTTACATTCTATAGAAATGCCATCCCAAATTTTATATACAACCAGATACAATATAAACTGCTATCCCAGTTTTATATACAACCCAATACAATATACAATAAAACACGCACATTAGCAAACAAGACCATTAGCAATGAAAGAGGACACTCTTTCACCAGTGTGCATCATGTGCATATGCACAGTAGTGCACATCAACTTTGAGTTGTGCTCTTAATTGTCAGCTGTACATGCACTGCTGCATCTAACTTGATACAGCTGCAATGGCATGCATTGAATATAGACTCGTAATTGACATTTTTCGTACAATCTCAGGTTGCATTTACTTTGTTAAGCATTGAAAAACTAATAACTGATAATGTCAGCATGAAAAGAGGATGCTGACAGTGCACTGACAGACGGGATACAGTGGCACAGCACAACAGCAGCACTGTCAACACTGCGGCCAAGCGAACCACTGCAAAACTAGTTTTAAGTTGGATATCTGACAGACATTCCCTCTGGACCCAGCTGAATGTTTCACCTGATTTTGGCAGTAGGAGGACAATGAGCCCACCTCTCATCCCTCCATTTAACTGCTGGGGGCTGACTGCGGGGTCATCAGTGGATTACTGTTTAAATAACACAAAACCAATGTTTTTTTAATATCTTAATTCTGACTCACCAATATTAGTGAAAATGATTTGAAAATTGTAATTAATTGGTCCTATGACATGGCAGACTTATTTTTATTGCTAAATTATAGTTCATTTAGTTTACTTAAATATTTTAGTAACAAAGAGTGGCAGGTTTTTAATAACTTCAAAGTAACTGCAAATTTTATATCTAAATGTATCACAGGGCACTCCGTACAAACCTCTTCATTTGGAAATTCAGAGCATTTTTTATTTATTATATTATATTATATATAATTTATATCATATTTACTGAAAAAAATCTAGGGCTGCCCCCTGAAAGTCAGAGATTCGAATCATCAGTCGGAGACCCCTCAGTCAATTGAGTTATCTTCAAGCCGAGCAGTCGTTTTGTCTTGTTTTCTGCTCGTCAGTGCGCTGTGCAGTGTGCTTCTGTGGATGTTTTGGTCAACAGATTTTGGAGCAGAGTGATCACTTTTCCCTTGGTAGAGGCTGCTGCATAGACAGAGGCAGCAGCAGAGGAGGAGAGACTCTGCATCGTAAGGCTCCGAGAAATCATCATCTTCTCTCCTCAGCTGAGAAGTGGCGAATTTACAGCTCACAGCACCTTAATACGATATACTGAATTTTGTTTGATTTTTAGTGTTGGCAAAAAATGTTGCAGCACACTGCTGATGCATCATTAGCACTGTTAGCTTGTTTACTGTATTGCATGAATGCAGCTGTAACACTGAATGTCCTGCTCAGCCCCGTTCAAACTTAAAAAACTTTATATGAAAAAAAAGGAATTGTCAAATATTTGTATTAAAAAGCCAACTAATTTGACTGTCGTAATGCTGAGTCAAGCACAGCCTTTAAATTTATTTATTTTTCTCAATAACTTCCAGTGTCACATTTAGTTTCACAAACAGGGTTGAATACTTTTAAATGCTGTTGAAAATGTGAGAAGGTGGTCAATATTCAGTCACTAATATTGAAAGAAAAACATTACCAAGAAGTCCTAATATGATTTTTTAACAAGTTTTCATATTAGGTTTCCTGAGGAAAGGGGTTAGGTGAGACTTGAATTTAAATTACTGGTGTTAATTGATTTCCACTGTTCTTGTCAGTGCAGAGGCCCTAAACTGAACAGACTTTAGTTGTTTTGAGTCAGTTCTTGCAGAGGACAGGTAACCATTTCTTTTTCTCGAAATTTTGGCGTGAGACTTTGAGCTTCTAAGGAACTGAATTTCAGGAGAAAATTTTCACCATCATTAGCTTTAGCTGTAATCTCATGGGTGTACTCTGTGTGAATGTTTCTCTATCTTTTGAACAGGCACAGTGACTATAAGGTTGTTTCTCCTGCTCTGCGTGCTGTGGGCAACATTGTAACAGGAGATGACATCCAGACTCAGGTAGAGGCTCACTCAAAGATCACGTTCTTTCTTCAGTCATTTCTTTGTAAGGGATCATATACAGTATTACATGTCTGTATGTATGCTTGCCATCTCAGGTAATCTTGAACTGCTCAGCACTGCCATGTTTACTCCACCTCCTCAGCAGTCCCAAGGAGTCCATCAAGAAGGAGGCGTGCTGGACTGTGTCCAACATTACAGCAGGAAACAGAGCTCAGATTCAGGTAAAGGCTGCTGCAGCTGCATTCACTGTGTCCAACGAAGAATGTCTGCTGTTCTGTGGAGCTGACAACATTTCTTGTCTTGTCAGAATGTGATTGATGCCAACATCTTTCCAGTCCTGATTGAGATCCTTCAGAAGGCTGAGTTTCGCACAAGGAAGGAGGCAGCATGGGCTATTACTAATGCCACCTCTGGGGGCACTCCTGCACAGATAAGGTATTTTTGTCTCCAACATGCCAAGGGGAGGACAAACACTGAGAATTAGACTTTTCCCCCATGGATAACAGGGAACATCAGGAGGAAGGGAAGAAAAAACAGGTCCACAGAAGAAGGACATGAGCCAGGCTCAAACTCAGTGCAACAATAAGACCGAGCAGAAGTTTCAGCATAGCAACCAGCAACAAGGCAGCATGTCAGAGAATTAAAAACTAACAAACAAAACAAGTTTCACACCAGCTTCGAGAGGCCTGACGTGGCATCTGAAACACCAGAGCTCAAACATAGCCTCGTACTACCCACCACACTTGGCCTCCAAAAACAGGACGGACCGAACGTGCTCTAAGCTGCCAAACTTGACGGCATCTGTAGCCTCAAGCACTGTGCTTGTTCAGCGGGGTCCTCCTCCAGCTATATCAGTACTCACTGGACCAAGGTGGTGGTCCCACCTCCATAGAAAACCTCCACCATCATTCCCATCCCAAAAAAGGACGAGGCTTGCTCCCTCAACATCCCCAGGTTCACCACTCTCTCATTTCTGCTCGTGATAATTTTAGAGAAGCTGGGCAAGTCCTACAGCATGGCGAGCATTGGTGCCATCCTGGAACCTCTCCAGTTTGTTTAGTGTACCAGAAGGGGCCCCAGCTCCCTCGTGGGGGTGCCACTGTGTTAAGGGGAAGAAACATCTAGACTACAGAAAGGCTATTCAACAGCATCAGTACATATTTCAAGCCTGCCACAGCCAGGCCAGATAAAATTACAGCTGTGTGTCTACTGTATGTGTAGTTAGAAAGACATTCAGGTCTATTTTCCATGCTACATTTTAGCTACAGTGCCTGTCATAGGGCATAGCACACAGGGGAAGAGCCTCATCATGCCCCTATGCCTTCTCTGCCTACCTGTTTTAAACTACTTAATTGAAGTGATGGAAATGGGCTAAAATGTTATGGAAAAGTTTTGAAAATGAATTGGTAAAAATGTGTGGGAACCCTGTCATAGAAAAGCACACCAACTTCCTTAATGTGTCCATAAAGCCATCCTACAGACCTGCCACAGATGATTCATCAAGAGTGTTCTGTGATTCTCCTTCGTTTGCAGGTTTCTCTCTCTTCCCTCACTGTCAATAGAAAGCGTCTTAATGTGATCACTATTTGTCTCAATGTAAACAGGTATTTGGTGTCTTTGAATGCCATCAAACCCATGTGTGACCTGCTGACAGTGATGGACTCAAAGATCGTGCAGGTGTCCCTCAATGGTCTGGAGAACATCCTCAGACTGGGAGAACAGGAGGCCAAGCAGAACGGAACAGGCATCAACCCGTACTGTGCTCTCATAGAGGAGGCTTACGGTACTGCAACACATCACACAACACATATGCTAACGCTGCACAAAATCAATCACTTACACACACACACCTACAGCAACTCCTTAGACAGCTGGGACTTACACTTACACTCAGCTTTTAATACACTGAGCTCAGGTTGAGACGTGCTGAGATAACATAATGTAACAGCTCAATGTTCACTACACTGAATGTTCTGAAGTGTTTTTACCATTAGGAAAAATCTAATCACTGAAATGATCAGTGTTTTTAAAGGATATCACTGATCATTTCTTTTATATAAAACTTAACAGAACCAGAAAAAGTGTAGAAACAAACCTCCTTAGCACCCAAAGTACATAAAACCTGAGGTTTGATATCTTCAAACGTTTTCCACTCCCACTTGATATTGTTAATGCGGCATAATCTGCAAAGGACAGCAGAAAACCACTTCCTACATACTTACATGAGTTATTACTAATGTCTAGCTCACGCTACACAATGTTAGCCCAGATTTTCTGCTCAACAGTTCTTGGAACTCTCAGATATAACACCAGAGGCAAGTCGGCGTTGTTATAGCGATCACAAATTGGTGTTCGAGCACTTTTTGTGAACTGATGCTCCCCAGATATCTAGCATGCTAAATATCCAGACCTGTCAGGGATTTTACAGTAAACTGCAGCCAGTTAGTGCACAAGACACAGATTAAAGCTCAAGATGAGCCGTGCTTCAGTGCTTTCTGGGGATATTGTCTGTCCAGCACTCCCAACTCCTGGTTGTGGTTCGACCTGCACATCCCATGACATACACATCAGGGATTCCTTCTGCTGAAAGATGTTGTAGTGTGTGTCCTCCTGTCCCTGGTCAGTCATGTACGTTGAAAACAATGACTTCAAGACTTCAGATTACAAGACAGCAAGTTGTGCAGTGTGACTAGTACAGCCATCTGACCACTCTGACAGTTGTGTAATATGAACTGCAGTGAAGCTAATAACCAACCATTTGCCTGCTACAAGAACACAAATACAACATCTGGTCTGTTAACATACACTAGGAAGCAGCCGCCATCAGCAGCTCACCTGGCTGTACCCACTGGATATATGTGGCACACCTGTCAGGTGGATGGATTATCTTGTAAAAGTAGAAGTGCTCATTAGCAATGATTTTAACAAATATGGGACCAAAATTGGAGTCTTTTGTGTGCATAAAAAGTCTTTGATCTTGAATATGAACCTGTTAAAAAATGGGAGCAAAAACAGAAGTGATGTGTTCATATATTAGTTAAATGTGGTTTTGTAAAGTGTTATATAGAAACAGAATGAGTGTGTGTGTCGGTTCACTCTTTCAGGACTGGATAAAATCGAGTTCCTGCAGAGCCACGAGAACCAGGAGATCTACCAGAAGGCCTTCGACCTGATCGAACACTACTTTGGTGTGGAGGAGGAGGATGCCAGCCTGGCTCCACAGGTGGACCAGAGTCAAGGCCAGTTCGTCTTCCAGCAACAGGAAGGGCCCATGGAGGGCTTCCAGCTCTAACCCAGCCCATCTCCACTGCCCCTTCTTCTTCCTGCTCTCTAAACCTCTGCCGGAGACAGCTGCCCACTGACTCTCCTGGGACCTCACATGGTCTCTGCAGGGCCAGCTCCGCCACTTTCTCCACACACTCTCACTTGTGCTGTGGCCTCACACAGACTCTGGAGAGCAGAGATGTAGTGAATATGGAGATCAAAAGTGAGAGCGAGTTTGGCTCATTGATGCTTTTTGAGCGTGCGGGAGCCTGAATGGAGAGGCTCTGTCCCGTGTCAATGCCATGGAAAGCCAACTCATGTTAAAGAAAGTGTTCTGTTTTTTTTTTTTTTTTAGTGTTGCAGTATGACGTTCCTTTGACTTCCTGTGATAATATTTTTTATCATTCAAAATGATATGAATGATATTTGTGTTACAAATCATAATCCATATCCCTTTTCAAATGTGAAACTACCTCTTCAGTTTTCAGAGAAAAAGGAACTGAAAGAAAGCAAGGAAGGCAAAAACGCCCCGAACTCAGCAGAGAAAGCATCTTTTACTGCGGACAGCGGGTCAGGTGGCGGAGCTGTCAAACACTCTACATACAGTACCACTGTACATCCAGAGGTTGCCATACATAAAGTCTGAAGCACCTGTATGTGTTCTCCGGGCTCTCTCTCCTCTCTTGACTTGACGAGCACCTGGAGACACGGGTTCTCTTATTTATTTGTCTTGTGAGGGAAGTGGAGAAGCTCTTCTTTCTCTCCTTCACCCTCAGCTCAGATTGAAGGAGGCGGCTTTCTGGATTATGTCAGATGGCCTGAGTTAGTCTGAAATGTGTAACGGTGTTGTCTGTTGTTTTCGCTGCTTATTTTAAATGTGGTTGATTTCAGAAAGCAGTATCAGGGCAGGACAGCTGCGTTCTGTGTTACATGAAGCAGGGTGCACAACAATCCTGCTAGTTCTGAGATTTTTGTTGTTTTCTAGTTTGCCACTCTGAACTAGCAGCATAATATATCTTAAATTATTTTTCCTGCTTGCAATCATTTTCTTGATTTGATGGGATTAGTCGCCTGACGTGGAGGGTTTGTATATTATATATACGTGTATGAAAGCGTAAAGAAAGTATATAAGTATATAAGGAGGTTTGATGCAATTATTTTTTCTGGCTGATATGCAGTTGTGATATTTTCAGTCCATCACTGCTTCCCCCTGATGCACCCTTTTCAGGGTTCACCCTTTAGTTTCTGTTTTATTTTGAAAAGGTTTGTTTTCTCTTAGTTTTTCTGCTTTGATTTATATTTTTTCATGTTCTGATTTTGTGGCTGAATTCTTAAAATGGAAACAGTATTTTTTTTTTCCCTTTTCTTGGCTCTACAGCTGAACCGTGATTTGACAGTTGGATACACGCACATTTGAGTACAGCAACATTAATTGGTGAAGCACCAAACATGAAATCAATCTATATTTATGTGAAATGGAAACTAGGCTATTTGTAATGCAGAAATGACATCAAGCACATTCAATCGTGTATAGTTTTCTAATATTTCTGGTTTGTATGATTATCATTTTTTTAGGTTTTACTAGATTTAGTTTTCTCCTGTTTGGATATGACTTTGCGGTGTTGTTGTGGCTCTCAGTAGAAGTTGCGTGTTGGAGCTCAAGCAGATGTACAGTGACTGGATCACAGAGGTCTGACAGTAGAGACGGGTCAGGCTGTCTGTAATGATGCCCGCCCCTCTCTGTGGCGGTGCAAACTTATATTGTGTAACAAGAATTAATAAATGGATCTGTTGGATACAAACCATACACACTGCAGTACTGCTTCTGTTTGTTTTTTTCCTTTGTTTTCACTCTAATTTTCATATTTACTGTTGAGTTGACTGTAAATGTTTTGCTGTCAAAGAAAAGTAATCAAGTACATTTACTTTACATCATTTTCAGTATCGGTATATTATATAGTATGATTGATATGTATTTTTATGCCTGGCAATAGCCGAGGCCTGAGGCATTATATTTTCAGATTGTCTGTCTGTCCATTGTTGTGAACATGATATTTCAAGAACGCCTTGAGCGAATTTCTTCAGATTTACCACAAACAACCACTTGGACTCAAGGTTGAACTGATTAGATTTTGGTGGTAATAGCTCAAAAGTCTCTGCGACCTTGTTCCTCTTCTTGTGAATGCAATATCTCAGGAAGAACTTGAGGGAACTTTTTCAAATTTGACACAAATGTTCAATTTGACTCAAGGATGGACGGATTAGATTTTCATGGTCAAATGTCAAGGTTACTGACCTTGCACCCGCCTCAGTCTTGTGAGTGTAATATCTTAAGAATACCTTGGGGGAGTTTCTTCAAATTGGCACAAACATCCACTTGGAGAATGAACTGATTAGATATTGAGAGTCAATGTCAAAAGTCAACTAAACAATTTATACGGTTAAGATTCACACGTCCAATTGGACATCATAAGGTTCTGCAACAACAGAAACAGAGGAGGAGACATTTGGTCAGATACTGAGTTGGTGAAACTGCACTGATGTTAGGGATCTTCGGTGCTGCTGGGGGGAAGATGTGTGTGAAGCATCCTTGTGTTCACAGACTGTAAGAGAAACTTGACTGCTGCTCAATCAGTGATTTTGTACTTTACAAGTACAAGGAAGAATGAATTAATGTTATTTTTTGTACCATCCCAGTAAAAGAGTAGCATTTATTGTAAGGAAAAGAATATTGCTGTAAAGACAGCTGCTGAGTAATGACAGCAAATTCCAACAGCAACATGGCTGCAGTTCAGCATTAAGGGAGTGGCGAAAGTCCCACTTCTACAATTATCACTTGAACAGCATCCGTGAAGCAAAGAGAGGGGAAAGTCCCAATGAGTGATTCATTTAGTCATAAACCATAAATCAACTCAGAGGATCCTGCCAAACTGGATTTGTCACCTCAGGTGGAACTAGGACACCTCTCTGACTCCTGCTCCAGTCTGAGAAGATTTCCGACACCTCGGGGCACCAGAGTTCACAATAAATATTGGTTTTGTGTTCTGCTGCACTGCAACAGGTCATGTCTGCCTTGGCAGTACATTCTGTGTAAACTCCTACACCAGAGCATCACATGGTCAGTGGTGTGAACACAGATTTGGGGTTGATGACAACTGACCTTTTTTCTGAGGCTGAGAGCGGACAACCTTTATCTGACTGGAACAGACTATTTTATCAAGGAATATAAGTACTTAATGTTCAGCAGGTTGCAGGTGATTGGAGAGCCTGCTAGGGTTATAGATAGTGTGAATATGGAGTCTGTTGGCCTTGTTTTTTAAATTTCATTTTTAATTTAACATTTATCTAACCAGAAGAGTCCCATTGAGATTACAATCTCTTTCAAGGGCCAAGACAGGCAGCAGCATAAGTAAAGACATACTTTTACACACAGAAAACAAAGAGACACAATCTTAAAGAACTAAAAAATCAAGAAAAGCACACTGTTAGGATTCACAGTATCCCTGTAATAATAATAATAATAATAATAATAATAATAATGATAATAATAATGATAATAATAATAGTCTTGCCATAGTCTGGCCTGTCCAGGCTTTACCCCATTTCTCACCCAGTGACAGCTAGGATAGGCTCCAGCCACCCTAAAGAGGACAAGAGGTTACGGACAATGAATGGCTGAATGAATAAATAATATTAATTACAATTATTATAATTATTATTTATCATATATATATATATATATATATATATATATATATTATATATTTTTTTTTTTTTTTTTTATTTATTTTTTTTTACTTTATGTATTTCTGTCCCTGTATTGCAGCAACAACTGATTTTCTTCTCTGAGAAAAAGGGCTTTTCTTATTTTATCTCATATGTTACAGTACTTGCTGTCTCCAGTACAGTTAACCTTTTCCAATGAAAGCAGTTGGTACGAGCACCTAAAGTCTGACTGTATGCCCTAATATTGAATCATCTGCTAGTGACAGCATATTCTGGGTCATACAACCTTATTAAAATGATGAATCGTGCATGGCACAATTTCACTGATGGCAGTAAAGAAGAGGCTAACCCCTCAGTGTTCAGAGTGCTCAGTTTATGTCAGGCCATCCTTTGCCCCAGTGTAAAGGGAAAAAGAGAGCAAAAATCTGGGTCAAAGAAGCACATTCAAGCATGGTAGTTTTTATTTATATTATGTCTTATCACAGTGCATGAAGTGTATTTGGCATTTTTACACTGCAAAAATGTTTAAAAATATACAGTTTCTTATCTCCTAGTACCAAGGCCTTAAATTTGAGTGCAATAACTACCTAACTGTTTTCCAAATAGGCCCCCTGTTCAAACATTTCAAGACCTGCCCCTGCACACACACTCAAGGAAAATCATGACATTTAATGTTTTTTTAATGTAGTTATTATTTATTAATTATTGCTGAAGAATTGATTGTTTTATTAGAAGGTTAGACTCAATGACCTTTCCAGATGCTTTATAATATTTTAAGTAAGGACATGTTGGCCTAGTTTGAACCTGGTAAGAATGTATTTAATCCTTAACTCACATGTATAACTGCATTATTACGAACCTGAAACACAGCCATGTTATTACTAGAATATATCATTGACAGAGAGCACACTGATGGAATAAAGGATTTATTCAAACAACAGAACAGAAAATCTTGGCTTGTGGATCACGAGCCAGCCTTGCCCTATGTATGAGGCATGAAATGAAGGCATGAGTTTTCTTTCGTGAATTTCCCATTTAAAACAACTAAAGCACCCTGTGACCCAAAAGTTTCTCTTTAGTGGCTTATGTTTGTCACGGCCCTGGCTGTGAAGTTTTGTAGTTCTTTGTTTCTGCCTGTGTTTTTCCTGTCTTCTGTGTTTTCCCCTCCCTTTGTCCCTTCTCTCTCTCTCTCTCTCTGTGTGTGTGTGTGTGTGGAGGTGTGGCCACCTTTTTCCGCTGGACTCAGAGGAGCACACCTGTCTTGCATCTCACTCTGCAATCAAGGCAGCTTCATAGTTATCCCCCATAGTTAGCTTGAGACTCTATGTCTACTTCAAGTAAAGAACTACCCATATATAGTGAAGCCTTAGTGCCTGCAAGTTGACCATAGATACCTGAGATGGACCAGTGCCAGCAAATTTAGTAACACAAACACATTCCTCACTTCTCAAAAGAACCTTAGGTTCTGACATGTTAGAATTTGATCCCGACCATATACATCATGACAACTGCATAAATACCACTGTCTTTTCTCTGTTTGTTGTTGAACGGCCACTTGCATGTTTCCCTCGTTCCTGTGTTGACTTGTGCTCATAATAACCGTTTCCTGATTGAAGCTTCAACTGGTGTCTCTGCTCCTCAATTTCATCACAGAATATTATCCTATCACCAACCATCGGAGGCCCTTAAACACACCGTCATAAATGTGCACACTAAATATGAGGCTGATTGGTCCAGTAGTTTGTGAGATTAGCTTTGGACACACACGCACACTACTACCAAATGCATTATAAACCAAAAATAAACAAAAAAGTGCATGTGAACTGACATTATGTGACTCATTCATTTTTATTGAATGAATGCGAAATAAGCATATACACTAAGATAAGATAGTACTTACAGTAAAGTATTGTGTATTAAAAAGAGGTCATAAAGCATTTTAGGATGTTTTGCGACCAACTTCTGACATCTCTACATCTCAGACCAAACAGCAGGACTCTCTGTCAGGCTGTTTATTGTGAAACATAATTATAGCCTTAGTATGAGTGACAAGAGATTATCCAGCTGTGGAATGTCAGCTCATTGATATCCTGTTACAGTGCAGCATTCTTTTTATGAACACACACCTATTAAGAGAACCAGGTTGTTTACAAACAGAAAAGGGTTTAGATTAAGTTTAAATCTAAGTTTACTAATACATAAAAAAACATTTCAATAAGTTGACCAAAGTGCTTTACAGTTGTAAAAGAACACCAAAATATATAAGAAATAAAAGAATGTGAATGTAAAATATAGGTACAACTATAACAGTCAACTGAATTAACAGGAGAGCAAAATTCCAGTGGACACAAACGCTAAAGAATAAAGGTCGGTTTGGAGTTTTAAAGAGCTTAGAGAAAGGCTGATCTAACAGAGAGTGGGAGATTGTTCCAAAGGCAAGCTGGGCTGCCGTCTAATATTTAAAGTTGTCTCCCTCTCCCTTTCTGTCTTCTTACTTTTTGATTGCACAACCAGACTGACAAGTTGAGCTGGGGACTTTCACAGTGGATGAAACTTGATGACAAGCAGCACCTCAGGCTGTTTACCCTCTCAACACGCTGACCACCATTCATTTCATGCAAAGAAAATGAAATGGATTCATTGACTTAAATGTCATTTGAATGTCTATGTCTATGAAGCACCTCATTAAACCTTTGAAATTTGAGCAAATTAACTTGACTTCTTTCAAGCACAGAAAGAAGGCAACAGGCTATTTAACAAGAAATGGCCCAAACATTAGCATGAAATTAGTAAAAAGTCTCAAGGAAATTACCGGAAATTAAGCAACATAAAAGGAAAGTAAAAACACCAACAACAACAAAATAACCTTAAGAGAAATATAAATTAAAATAAAAAAATTCTATTTTTTCTGTAACATAAATTTAAATATATAATAATTAGAATTATGAATATAGTTTTCTGGACAATTATCTTTAGTTTTTGATCATATTTAATAATCGCATACAGCTAATTTTCACGTTATTTTCTTCAGATTGCAGGACATTTCTTGCCAAGTTGCTCATTGCCATTTCCCCCCGTGTTTTCAAAAGAAATCAAACCAGTTTCCTTGGGTTTCAGAGCTGTAAATGCTTGTGAAATGTGCCTGAACGCAGCACAAGAAAAATGATGTTAACCCAGTTGATAAAGGATTAAATAACTATTTTGTTTTATGCCTGCATGATGTGATTAAATAATCTTCATGACCATCCATTAATTTGCATCCGCTTATCTGGGCGGGGTCTCAGGGGCAGCAGTCTGAGCGAGGTTTCCCAGACACAGCAACGCTGGGAAAAAATAGGTCTTGCATTTTAAGAATGACAAAAGGCTCATCCTCTGCCTAGCATAAATATTGCTTTACAGGACAAGCACACTGTTTTGATATGACGTGGTACTGTTGAATTTTTCAAATGCAATGTTTCAGTGATCGTCAGGTGCTGGTTGGTAGCAGGAATATATGAAGTGAAAAACCAAAATCGACCATGGCACACTGAAGGACTTTACTGTGACTTTATTCAGAGCGAGCAACACGTTTCGCCTGCAGCTTCTGCAGGTTTGCTCAGTGGACGATGTAATGTTTCAGTGTTTTCATCAGCACGAAAAAATCCCACTGATCTCCATCCGCTGTATCAGAGGGTGAATGAATAAATGTACATCTCATGCATCTAATATAATTAAAACTATCTGCAAAGTCAGATCCCACAGCAACTGAATTAAACTGTGTTTGTAAATTGGCAGCACTGATCTTTTAAAAGGGATACGTGTGTACCATTGACTATTGACTTAAGTGATGGGTATTCTTGTCTTTGTGTTGTGCAGGTTTTGTTAGTTCTTCCTCATTCTTAAACGTCTTCAGACTTCAGCAGAATCACACAAAGAAGTGACTCATTGTCACACAGATACGATTGAAGTTGGAATGGGATCAGTACTTCAGAAAGTGGTGCCTTTCAAAACATGAATCTTTCTTCACCATGTTTGAAAATGGCAACAGTTCAGTTCTGAAGCCACAACACAAAGAACATCACTGCTGCCATCACTGCGACGTTCCTGACGCCATGGCACACAGTCAGCAAACACACCAAGAACCAGAGCAGACACTGATTAGACATACAGCTGTCTGCTGTATATTAAAAAAACATTTAAAAAAAACAAAACAAGAAAATGACCTGGAAATGTAATAGAATTTTCAATATTTAGTTATGATCATTATCAAAATATAGCTTTTCCCTAGCTTTTTTTCCTTTGTTTCCTGGACATCTTGCCATAGATTTAAAAAAAAAAATTCTAAATCTCTTAATATGTTGAAACCATTTTTTTAATGTGGGCTTGATTTTAGGATATCCATTGTTTTACAGACAAATGGAACATTACAGAAAACATGTCTGACTTTTTACTTCTGGAAACACAGAAATTGAGGCTCAGATCTTGTTAATGTACAACCTTTATAATGAAAACTCAACATTACAGACACCTCAAAAAATAAATTAACAGGCAATAAAATATAGAAGCACGGAGCAATTCAAATGAAAATGTAAGTACTCATGAGGCCAAAACAGTGCAAAAAAACACTCACTTTTAAGAACCACAATCCAACTGGCAAAGTCTCTCCGCAGTACCTGATCAATCCCGATATCTGAATCTCTGAGAACTGTCTTCACATAACAACAACTTATATGCTGTTGGTTCTCCTGAGGCAGTGTCTTATGACTGAGCCTCTGCGCAAACTGGTGCAGCTGCTCCTATCTCTACAGTTTGTCACTGCAGACACAGAGACAACCTCTGTGGTTTTGTTGGAG
This sequence comes from Plectropomus leopardus, assembly GCF_008729295.1. NCBI lineage: Eukaryota > Metazoa > Chordata > Actinopteri > Perciformes > Serranidae > Plectropomus > Plectropomus leopardus. Next base: position 1,020,516 of record NC_056469.1, on the reverse strand, counting down.
TATTCATAGAGATTCTTCCTAAAAGCACTCTTGGTGTTTTGCTCCTTCTTAAAAAGGATGACATAGCACTTTGGGAAGAAATGACAGCTGAGGACGCCATAGTTGGAGATAAGAATGACCACCATCTCCACAGCTGGCAGGTACACTCCTGAGGTGGTGACATAGACGGGGACAAAGAGCAGCCAGGAGATGAGGTAGAGCAGCATGCTGAAGGTGATGAACTTTGCCTCGTTGTAATGCTGTGGCAGTTTGCGTCCTTTGAAGGCACAAAGGAAACACACAAAAGCTAGAACAGCTATGTAGCCCAACATAACCCCGAAGGCCAAATATGAGCCCTCGTGACAGTCCTCCAGCAGAGTAGTGGGATGCATGATTATATGATTAAAGGGGCTTTTGAGGACCAGCCAGCAGATGCAGGTAGCTGCCTGTAAGGCCACACAAATGCTTATGATGACGTAAGGCTGGTAGAGCCTCCGCAGAACCTCCTGCAGCTCCGGGTTGAACTGGAAGGCCAGCAGGATCTGCAGAGTCTTCACAAGGATGCAGGAGACACACAGAGTGAAGCTGATACCAAAAAGAACCTGTCGAGCCTTGCACTGGAGGCTGTTAGGCCGGCCTACAAACAGCATGGCGCTGATGTAACTGATGACCAAAGAGAAGAGGATGATCTGGCTCAGGGGACCCCCGGCAGCCTTCACAACAGGAGTGTGACGCTGATGTAGAAACAGAGCGGACACCAGCAAAATCAAGACGATGCCCAGCGCGGCAAAGGTCAGCAGCACCACAGCGAAGCCATTCTGCCAGGAGAAGAAGAGCAGGGTTTTGGGGAAGCAGCTGGAGGAGCCTTCGGGAGACCACTCGCTGTTTGTGTCACAGCTCAGACACTGGTCCATATCTGCACAGGTACAGGTACACAGGAAAACAGTCACACGCAGGCTCACCAAGATTTGATTCTGTGCAAAGAGAAGGCCAAGCCTGACCTGCTTAGCTGGGTTTAATTATGAGCATCAGAATGGAATGAGGATAAGCAGGGACGCAACTAGTCAAAGATGTTTATTCTCTCATAAAGAGGCATTCGCATGTTAATGTCAGATGAGGGTTGTGAGGTCACATTTGAGTTGTTGTTGGCAGTCATTTGAGAGTTAATGGTGTCACACAAAGGAGAGGCAGATCCATGGGTGGGCCTCATCCAGGCCTGGGACCCAGAATAACCAGAGCATGGTTATTATACTGTGTGTGTAAATCTCTGCAGTGAGTGTGTGTATGAGGACTCTGTCTTGCCTGTGTTGTTAGAGTAGTAGTTCTCAGTACAGTTGATGCACTCATAACAACAGGTGTGTTGGCCCTCAGCCGTTTTCTTGAACTCTCCAGGGACGCAGCTGTTGGAGCATTTAGAGATGATGTGCTGAGGAAAGCAGGGAGAAACCATCATTTTTTATTTGATTGGTTTTGACTTTGACTTGTTTTTTTTAAATCAGATTCAGTGTATTTTTACTATTTTACTATTTTTACTATTTCTTTCTGGACAACAGGGATACTCAGCTTGCTTTGCTTGGGGGCCACTTTTGCAAAATGACAGGAGGCCAGGGGCCAGTCGCAGCAGCCCCAATCATGTTTTTAGGATTTTAGGACTTTTCTAGGATTATAGCATATTTGTATGATTTAAGTACATTTGTAGGACATTTGCATTTTTCCAGGATTTTGAGACATTTCTAGGATTTTAGCACCTTTCTAAGACTTCAGCACATTTCTTCAGCACATGAGTTTGGGAAATTCCTACGTTTATAGCCTGTTTCTCAGATTTTCTCAGGATTTCAGGATATTTTAAGGATTTTAAAATGTTTGTAAGATTTTAGGACATTTCAAGAATTTTATGGCATTTCTTGGATATAAGGATGTTTCAAAGATTTTAGGTTGTTGAGGAATGTTCCTTCCATTTTCAGGACATTTCTAAGATTTTAGGATTAGGCACTTAGCTACAACCTGTCATGGGGTGCGGGGGATCCTCCACAGGCACCTTTTTTGATAACAAACTCTATTTTGATGCTTTATAATGCACACTGGCACCATATAACAAAAGTACAAAAATAATTCCCAGTGAGAATCACTTTATTTTTATTGTGAATCAAAAAATGGTTGGGAGGGTCAACCAGCACTCTGTCGGGGGCCAGATTTGGCCCACAGGCCATAAGTTGAGTATCACTGCTCTACATTAATTCCCATACTGGATATATTAGATATTAAAACTGAATTCCTTTTTCTTTATTATTGCTTCAGTCCAAATGTTTTTTTTGAACACACTCTTCATTTTGTGTGTGTGTGTGTATGTGTGTATACATCAACAGAGCTAAATAAGGGCCCACCTTCAGGTCCCGCAGTTGTTGGGTAGTGATGTGGTTGGTGAGGGTGAAGTTGTTTCTGTGTGGGTGATACTCAGCAACAATATCATGGACATGGATGTTCCCTCCATCTGACCTCCACATCGTCACATCATAGCCCAGGTTTATGTCTCCGCTGCTGTCAAACTCATAGCTCTTTTCTCTCAGTTTAAACCCCTTCATCCGCAGAGCTTTCAGCACCTACAGAACATGACACATATCAGGACACTCAATGAAACCACACTACTGGTTGGGACATGCTGTTTGGTATTTACTCTACACATGACTAAACTTAAGAGGACCATCAGTTAATTGCACTCAGTCCCCATCCTCAGTCCTTAACCTTTAGGTGCTGCATTGTATTCTGTCATCATTGACATATTATCACAATGATTGTGACATACTAAAGGGATAGTTTGGATCTCGTATGCAGGCTGGAGTACTGACACTGAATCTAAGCAATGAACTGTTGTGGAGGGGTCAGCCACACAACAGATTTTAGCCATCTAAAAATTCAACATCAATTTAATTGTCCACTATATTCATAATATTTTCACCACTGTACCTTGCTGTCAGACTCGGAAGACCTTCTTTTTATATAGCCATTCGCATGTATTTCTGACAGTGAATGACGTGACTAATCCACTGATGAATAATGACAACTATTATAGCTATGAACCATTGGTGTATAAAGTAAACACATGGAGGTGGAGCCCATTCATTCCTCTGAAAGTTGGTCAGTGGAGCATGAAGCCATTAAGCTGTTAAACCTGTTGATTTATTCTCTGTAAGCTGGAAACAAACTAATAGCTCTCCAGTTCATAGATTTATAGTATTTGCAAATCGCAGTAGTGCTCCATGGTTGCAAAATGAAACAAAATAGTAACGATCTGGAGCGCTGCAAAAGCCCTGCTTTTACACATGCAAACACACACTCATATATGTAAATACCTCCCAGGGTTGCACTGCGCCTGGTGTTTTGCAGTCTCTGCTCCTGCAGATCGATGCCACAGCCTGAGCGATGGCACTCACAGCCATCTCAACGCTGAACACAGTGTCGGCATCAGTGTGTCCTTTGAGGGCCTTCACACCTTCAGACGCCAGCTCATCATCTCCAGAACCTTTCCTGGCACTCAGCTGTCTGTAGAACTCCTGCATGAAGGTATTATTCCCTGTGTAGTCATGTCCAGCTGCCTCCAGTCTGCTCAGGTACTCATTAAATGATGACAGGTCTCCACTTTTAAAAGTGAAGCCCACAATGTGTCCAATGTCCTCCAGAGTTGTGTGTTTTATCACAGAGCTGGAGGAGGACCAGCTGTCACTGGCCACCCACACTCTTCTCATTGACTCCATGTTGTGACCCATTCTCAGCATCTGATCCTTAAGCTCCTGGTACAGGTGCATCATGAGAGTCGGCCTGGCAAAGGACACAACCACCTTTACCTTGGCATTGTTGAGGATGGTTGTGGCAGTGTGCTTGATAGCAGTGGCAACATCCTGACTGGTTACAGACTGAGGTAGAATTGATTTGAAGGCCACACAGATCCCCTTCTCAGTAGCCTGGGACACAAAGTGGTCAAGAGCTGAGAGACCATAATTTCCATCCATGGTAACGACTCCCACCCAATTCCAGCCATAGGCGCTGAGCAGGCTGGCCATAGCAGCTGTCTGATTCTCGTCATTAGGGATGGTCCGCAAGAAGGCGGGGAAGCGGTTCTTATCACTCAGAATGACAGCAGTTGATGAATAACTGATCTGGAGAATGAAAACGGATTTGTGATTTTCAGTTGAATGGCCAACTACATCCAAATTATGAACTTGTAGGGATCTGGTGGCCAAGAGGTAAGACTGCTAACTATAAGCCACAACATCCACAGGTCTGTAATAATGGTCAGCCTGATCAGTCATTAGACCTAAACTATGGCTGTAACATATTATAGAAAACCAAACCTGAATCTGCAATAATGATACAGTCACATCTCTGCTGAGGTCTGGAGTTGCAACTTACAACCGAAGAGTAGACTTAAGATAGTGGCTGCACCTGAATCATGGTTACGCTGATGAGATGAGGTCTTGCCTGACGCTGACTACTACTGCTGTTATAATAGTCATACTGCTTCTATTATTATACACTTTTAATTATTATGGTCACATGCATACACTATCTTATTAATATATACATATAACATATACACTGATCAGCCAAAACATAAAACCAACACAGTCTCACTCTGAAGTCATCACCTAGTGACAGTTGGTCAATGACCTTCCATGTCAACATGTGATATTTAAGGTATCCTTGCCTAGTCAACCTGTGACGTCCCGAGTTTGGAGTGAGAACGGGTTATGTAACCATGTAATATACGTAATACTGTAATAAAATTACTGTATTCCATATGTGAAAAAATGACACACTGAGGAACAGGGTAAGAGAGTGAGAGAGAAAGGGAGAGGTGCAAAGCAATAATAATAATAACAACAATTACTGTAATAATAACAATAGTAATATGGACATAAGTAAATGTAGTTTGTGATAGTATACATGTTACATGCATATATTATAGTATATGTGGTTGTGCCATAGTTTGTATTTGAGTGGTTGAGTGTACCTTTTCTCCTAAAGTACAATTCTGACTTGTAAACACTGATACAGCCTACCAGTTAGACAGAAAAAAATAACATGCTAATGATTTTACTTTTTTACTTTAGCAATCCTACCCTATATGACTATTGAAGCTCTTCATTTTCTATGTTACCATGTTAATACCAAAAAAATGCATATAGTTTCTAACTGTATACTTCATCACAGGGCCCCACAACTGTTTGACAAGATTTTGTAATACACTTCAAAACCTACACTGATGTTAAATTGCAGGTCCAATAAGACAATAAATGTTATAATACAAAGAGGTATTTCCTTCTGTGTTTACTGCCCCAACTAAAGAAGTTCCACATATCTATATGTGTACCTGTTTATCTGTAGTCCCTCGCCTACCTTGGAACTGTCCCATCCTTTATAAAGACACAATCATTCATGCATCAGCAAACAAAGAGTTATTAAAGAGCTGGGTGATATTTATTGGCTGCCAAAGCAAACCAGTTGCGCTATCTCAGTTCTTTGCAGCAGCTCATGCTGTGTCAATCAGTCCTGCCACAGATAGTAGACTCCCACCCACGCCCTCACTGAGTCTACAGCATTTTCTTGTTTCTCTTTACTTACTTGAGGAATCATCTTGAGAGTCAGTTGCCTGGCGATGGCAATAGACATTTCAGAGTAAGAGGCTCCGACAACAGCCATGACCGGCTGGCTGCAGGTGTTGCTTTCAGCGTGGCATTCGACCCGCTGGATGAAGTCTGCAGTGACTCTCAGAGCTGTGCTGACATCAGAGCATGAGTCCAGGATGCGGTAACCCAGAGTGATGTTAGCATCGGCCAGCAAAGGGGATTTATTCATCATCTCTATAGCACTGATCATAGCCAGCACCTTCACCAGGCCTCTCTCCTCAAACCTGAGGGAACAGTACAGTGTCATCCACAAAGAAACAATGTAGCACACATAAGACAGACTGGAGAACTTGTGTGTGTATATATCTTGTGTGCAAGAATAAATAAAAGCATTGGTTTTTTTTTTAACTCAAATTCTTTTAAGCTGTTATGGGTGATACTACTCTTTTTTTTATTTTACAAGCAAAAAGTGTATGAAAAATAATCAGTTTTATGAATAGACTCACACAGGGCTTTTCTAGTTGTTCGACCACAGCGCTTTTACACTGTGTGTCACATTCACACACTCATTCATACACTGGTGGTGCAGGCTACCACACACTCACACACTGATGGAAGAGCCATCAGGGGCATTTTGGGGCTCAGTATCTTGCCCAAGGATAGGTGTTGATGTGACATGTTGACTGGAGGGATGGGGATCAAGCCATGGACCTTCCAGTTAGTGGTTGACCCGCTCTGCCTCCTGAGCCACAGCTGCCCCACTGCACATAGCTTAAACTTTCAGTTACTGTTGCCCCAAATTGTGGAGTTCTCTTAGTCAACCTGATGGTAATGATGCACAGAGAGCTCTAAAGAAGAATCTGTAAATACACTTTTAACCTGACCTTTAACACCTGGATCTACATCACTTTTCATATGCTGGGTTCAGATGCCTTTTACTAGCATTTAAACCTCTTGAAAAAATTGGTTTAATTAGTTGGATTTCTTTCAAAAACATGGAAAGGTGCAGCTTAGCATCACACAAATTGCAAAAAAAATTAGGAAAAGGAAACAAGAAAATGACCTGAAAATTATGGGGGATAATTTAATATTAATAAGAAAACTAGAGACAAAACTATATATTTAATTCTTATGATTATGTACTTAAAATTATGTTACGGAAAAAGTACATTAATTTGAATATTTTAACATTATTAGAGCTCTTTTAAGGTCATTTTTTGTTTGTTTGTTTTTAGATAATTTTCTAGATACTTTTCGGACTGTGTTTTTTTTTTAGTTGCTCATTGCCTCTTTCCTCTGTTTTTTTTTTAAAGAAATCAAGCCAATTTGCCCAGGTTTCAAAGGTTGATCATATCTTCCCTTGACTTTGTCATATTAATTATATTCTCTGTCAATTGTATCAAAATATTAATACTTTTAAACGTAAACTAAAAATCTGTTGCACCCAAAGAATCCAGGTGAAAAAAAAGAGGTAAATACATACCTGAGGTGAAAAAAATGAAACTGACTGAATGACATTCATTGCATTGGGTGGAATGATCTCACCTGATGCATGGCTGTAAGTGAGGTGCAAAGGAGCTGTTGTCTTTGTCTTTGTCCACACCTTCATGAACTGGAAAGATTCCTCCAATGATGATGTCTCCTGGGGCTGTAGCCTCCAGCACTCTGCTGTCCTGTTCACTCGCATGTCCCATCTCCAGAGGAAAAAGGAAAAGTGTGATGTGCAAATAGATTACAGGTGTGACCCAGGCCATGCTGCTGTCCTCTGCTGTCTTCCTTGCTGTCCTTCTGTGTTTTCTAATCTCTCCTCCTCTCCTCTCCCACTGTCATCTCTGCAGTTTTCCACCTCCAGCAATGATACCCGCCTTTTCAAGCATTGTTACCAGACTCAGAGAAAATTCCCTCTTGCTTCCTCCTTCATAGTCGTCTATTCTCATATTCTTCCATGCAGCCCTGCCCACTTCTGTCTGAGTGACAACTCAGTGACTAACTGTTCTGTAGAAGCAGCTGGTTTGTTTTTCATATTTGTTGTTGTGCATGAGCTGATCCAAAATATGATTACGGGACACCTAACCTGTCACCTACAGTAAACAAACTCCATCAACACAAACACGCACACACAGACTCAGGGCTGAGCCTGCTGGCATTACTTATCCCAGTCTCCCACCTGTTCGACAGATCAGCATGTAAGGGACTTTGCAGCAGCAGGACTGGTGGACAAACCTTAAAAAAGTGCCCAAGAAGTTTCGAACTGCAGGAACTCCTCCAGACTGCACTTAAGAAGAAGAAGAAGAAGTGGATTCAAGCTTCAGGGTCAGTTGGATGAATTCAGTATTGGGACAAGTAAATAGCATAAAACTGATGCCACAGCACACACCACAGCATTAGCCAAAGCTAATTTGCAATACCCGTCCCTAGATACATATGACTCAACAACCACATAAAATAATGTACAAACATGATTTGGGGCTGAAGCCTCTGATGGCAAGGCCTAATTACGACGCTGCCCTGAGCACTCTGAAAAATGTACTTAGCCTAATTTAAAGATGATATTATTTCATCTTGAGTTAGTAAAAAGTCATTTCACAGGATGTGATTCAATGTAGTTCCTGTGGTTGTGGCTGTGCTGTCAGCAGCTTCCCTTCAGTCCGCAAGGGGGCAGCACTGCAGTAACATCACCGCCTCTGCAGCTACTCACACAGGAAAACAGGCCGGAAATAGAAACAAATCACTGACGGAAGAAGAAAAATGGAAGCGGCAGTGTTCATTCTGTCACTTGTGGACTGTTGTGCACTTATTTTCCTCTCGGTGTACTTTGTATCCTTTTCGGCTAACGCTGTGTGTTTTCTGCCGGCTCTGGAGGTTTTTCGGTAAAGCGGCCAGCTGACCGGAAGCTGCTGTGCATTCCCTTCTGTTTGTTAGTGACGCTTCACTCATGCTAACTAGCTAACCGGTTAGCCGCCTTGTTCCAACGGTCAGTGACAGGCTCGCGACAACTTGTTTAACAGCAGGACAGGGTGTGATCACTGGTACGTAGAAACACAACTGAAAGTTAGATGGAAAGTTCAAAATCAAAATAAGAATAGAGAGAGATTCCGAAAATGTTTCTCTATCCTGCTACCTGCGTCTGTCACTGATCCAGCTAGAAATATGTTTGGAATCCGTGTCTGCTGTAAAGTTACTGTGCAAATTAGCATCAGTGTTTCTGCTAAACTGACGGCTTTCAAACAAATGTCTCATCATCACTGAGGATGTCTCTAACCACTAACTCGTCTATACGGAAGTTTAAACTTAGAGTAGTCGACTAGTCAAAGGTAAGAGACCACTCTAAAAACGTATACGTCTTTAAATATCCAAATCATCTTCTTAATGCGGCTGAAATGTGTGGCACTTTATCGAGATTTTATGCAGATTATCCTACAAAACATGACAACAACTCACTTAACTCTGCTTAGAGGCATTTGAGTTATTTAGAGACTGTTTGGCGCTTTTTACGCACTTGTCATTCTTAGTTTTTTGATAGTTTTGTCTGTGTTCATGCATATGGCATACATTTTGGCAAGATGTGTATTTTTGTTTAATCTTGGAATTTCCAGCTCAGTTCTCACAATAAGTTTCAAATACACTGTGGAAACAGTCTGGAAATTAATGAATATTTAATATTTATCATTAGGGCTGAAAAAAACCTAAGTGAAAGTAGACAATAATAATGTATAATAATTTTAATAGCCTGATTTTGAAAAGCACATTTTGTGTGCAGAGCGCAAAAAATAATATTGTATAAAAATCAATGTTGCTGCTAATCATTGATGTATCCCAGGCTGTGATCATAAAAAAATCTACTTTGCATGTAATATATTAAAAACATGGTGGCATCATGACAAAAACCTGATGTTTAAAGGGTTAAAATTCCCCAAATATATGAATATTTGATATTTATAATTAGGACTGATGTTGGTTACAGCATTTATTCAAAGAAAATCATAGAAATCATATTAATGTAAAACTATTTTTTAAAGCTTGATTTTGAAAAGTGCATTTTGTGCGCAGCGTGATATGAGTTTGTCTAATATTAAAGCTGGCTCTAAGGCTTAATAAAAGGTGACCCTTTGAATCTGAGCAAATCCATTTATTTTCTTAAAAACATGGGAAGAAGGCCATTGGCAAAGGAAGAAGATATGACCAAAGAATTTGCAAGAAATTAGTAAAAAGTATAAGAAGATTATCAGTTATTAGTAATAAAATAACAAAGCAAAACAAGGAAATTACCTGGACAAAGTGCTTAAGAAATTATTAGAATTCTGTAACATAATTTCATATGTAATTTTGATAATTATAGTTTTTCCCTATTTCCCTATTTTTTTTTTTTTAATAATTTCTTCAGTCTACAAATTTCTTAAAATAAGTGGAACATTTCTTACCAAGTTGCTCATTGCCTTTTTCCAAGTTTTTGAGAGAGACCACACCAATTTGCTCAAGGTTCAAAGATTAAAACACCTGTAAAAGGCGTCTGAAAGCAGCACAAGAAAAGTGATGGAGGTCCAGGTTTCAAAGGGTTTTGGACAATGCATGAATGCAATTATAACAATGATAATTCTTTTTTATTTTTATTTAGTGATGTGGTACACTACAGAACAGGTGAAGACATGACAAAGACAAAATTATGTGGAAAACATGATATTACCTGTATACACCTAGGACGGCAAAGACAGGAAAAAAACAACTAGCAAACAACAAAAAAGAAAACAAAACAAGCAGGAACCAAGGATATACTGTCACATATGATGTTGAGGGTGTTGAAAGGCTGTATGTATGTGTGTGTGTGTGTGTGTGTGTGTGTGTGTGTGTGTGTGTGTGAGAGAGAGAGTGAGTGAGTGAGTGATTGAGAGTGTGTGCATGTGCGTGCGTGTGTCTGTAAATAGTAAGTGATTTAGGAGATAACTTAGAGGGGAAGTGTTAAATCTAGGGAGAGAGTGCAGAAGGGAACTAAGCTTAGTAGGAACAATTATGGAGGAAAAAAAAGTAATAGGTAAATAAATGAATGGATATCAAAACACTCCAAGACTTTTTCTCTGTCCCCAACCCCTTCCTCTCCTTCCATCTGTCTTTCCCAAGTTATTGTGACGTTCGTTCATTTTTGTTATTGTAGTGGTGACACCTTCCTCAGACCCTTGGGAGGGAGCTGGCCTAAGAGAGTCACCTAGTAATCCATCACCCATCTAGAACGACTCCCAGACCCGACAGGAGGGGCTTTGTTCGTGTGGATAATGGCTTTTCCAAGGAGTTTTGAAATGTTTTTATTTAATTTTTTTCCTTTTTCAGTTATTATCATCCCCTTCTTTTGTTTATTTTTCTTTTCATTATTGTTGTAAACATGGAAGAGGAATATGGAGGGGGTGGGAGTGTGACAGGAGAGTCAGGAAGACAGGAAGATTAAAATAATTAATTGGGTAGCTTATAAGAATAAGAGTAAGAAGGTCAAGAAGAAACCAGAAAGGATGAGAAGGAGAAGAAAAAAAAAAAGAAAGGGAAGGGAAATGGGGGATGTGGCTATTGGGAAATAAAAATGATGGCATAACAGTAGGGTGAGAGCTGCTGGGGTGTATTTATTATTTAGTGTTATATGATGTATTGTAGTACTGATGAAGATAATATTTGTAATAACAGCAATAATAATGATAACAATAATAATAACCATGATTATAATATTAATATTAATAATAATTAATTAAATCAATATTCATTTATAATAAACATTATTATTTTACCAATAATTTATTAGAATAATATTATTGTTATCATCCATTGCCATTTTCAGTACCATTATCATTTAACTAATAGTATATTATATTTTTAGAAATCATTGATTGAAGTTTAGCTTGGTACTTCAAATAATGATAATATAACAATAATAACAATAGCAATAAAATAAAAATAATAATAATAGTACTAAATTTGTCAACATAACCAAAATCAAGAAAACAATAGCATTATGATTAAAATAGTATTAATATGAGTTATAATAAATACAAACAATGATGGCGACAATAAAAATAGTATCAGGATCCCCCCCAAAAAAAGTCAATTAATTTTTTGGAAGAACTGCCATTTTAATTGTTGCTATCTGTTATGGAGATTGGTGCCGACTACTGAAGGTAGCAAAGTTTAATCAACTAGTTGATAAATTGCGCACATCTTTAATAATCCAACAATGATAACTTTGTTTAGCCTGTCTGTAAGATGCTGCTGTTTGGTGCAGTTTGCTGCAGCTGATCAGAGCAGGGCAGGAGGGTGTCGACAGGAAAAATACAGTTTCTTTGTTTAGATTCTCAGCAGGCTGCCACCTTGACTTACAGCTCAGATTATCACACTGTCGGATCTAGAATGTGACTACATCAACGCCAGAGCCTGCTGCTCCAAGCTAAACAAAGTAAGTCATGCTAGTCTGGGTTCTAAATATACCTCACAAATTTGTACTCCTTTTTATTTATTTATTTATTTCTAAAGCCTTTTATTCGTAATGCCTTGGTACTTTCTCTAAATTTTAAGGAACTGGCATTTAACCAGAAAGGTAGAGTCTCATTTAATCTGTCAGGACAGTCTTATAACATATAGGAAGTCCCTCCACAATGCTAGCACAAACTATCGTTCATCATTATTAAAAGAAAATAAGCCCTGTGATCCAAAAGTTATTCAGCGTGCCCTCGTTCACTTCCCTTCCACACTTGCCACATCTCTGCTGCCACCTTAAGGGCCGTGAACTTGGTGAGATCAACTCGCAGAGGGCTGAGAGACCGAATGAACAATGATGGTCACTTCAGGGCTCTGTATCACCCACAATACATTGCAGTTATGCATTTGATGCAGGAAAATTCATCCATGGTTGGGGGGCAGTATTAAGTAAAACTCCGGTTGCACCACAGAAGAAGGAGAACATGAATAAACCAGTAAAGAAATAAAAAATAAAATACACTCACTATCTGACGCCTTTCAGTTTCACTTTTTGTAATATGATGTTCCCAGGGGGAGTAGAGTATCAAAAAGGGGCCAGCTGATGTGGTTCAGGTATCAGGTCAGGATCCTCCTGGGGGCGTCCTGCTAGAGGTCAGTCAGTCAGTCAGTCATGGAGCCAATCCCAGCTGTCATTGGGTGGAAGGTGGAGTACACCCTGGACACGTCGCCAGACTATTGCAGGGCCGACACATATAGACAGACAACCATACACGCTCGCAGTTAAACCTAAGGGCAATTAAGAGTCACCAATCAACCTGAGCTGCATGTCTTTGGACTGTGGGAGGAAGCCGGAGACCCCGGAGAGAACCCACGCAGTCACAGGGAGAACATGCAAACTCTGCACAGAAGGGCCCCCGCCCACGGACCGAACCCCGTTCCAACTGGGTTTCGAACCTGAGACCAGGGACCCTCTTGCTCACCTCCGCTAGTGGTGTTCCAAGCATGTCCAACTGGTAGGAGGCCCTGGGACAGACCCTCTGGCCTGGGAACACCTCAGGGTCCCTCAGGAGGGCTACAAGTGTTTCTGGGGAGAGGGACGTCTGGAGTGCTTTGCTTACCCTGCTGCCGTGCTGTGTATTGATTTACTCATCGTTCAGCAGATAGTTGCGTGAGATAATCTCATTACTTGATATTTTATTGAAATCTGCCACATAATTAATTTCAGGTCATGTTTCTGTATATTGATGTGCTGTTCAGATTCAGTGTGATTTCTGTATTCCAAATATTATCTGTAAATGTGAGGAAAATGCAGTTTTGCAAGATATCATGAACCCATAAAAAAAATAGTTGTGATAATCTTTCTTTATCAGCTGTGAGAGTCTAAGGGTAGGGGGATGTCGTATGCTGTACAGCCCTCTGAGGCAAATTGTTGTTTGTGATAATGGACTTTATAACACAGATGTGAATTGACTAACTAAAGTTGTGTTTGATATCTGTTTTTGTAGATGTGTTATTAGTCCATCAGTATTCTGATGTATGATTTATGATTTCAATGTCCTTCCAGTGGGTGATTCCAGAGATGGTGGGCCAGTGTCTCTCCACCATGCTGATGTTGGTCTCCATGCACTGGTTCATCTTCCTCCTCAACCTGCCAGTAGCAGCCTGGAACATTTATAGGTACTCTCACACTGATCCACTCAACTTTTGAAGAGTTATGCGATGCAATAACAGCTATTGTAGTTCCTGCTGCATCATGAGTTCCTACTGACAAGCACATAGCCATAACATCATGTGACCTAGAAAAGACAAACAGCGTTTCCATTGCAGTCAGTCAGTCAGTCATTTTCTGTAACCGCTTGTCCTCGTAAGGGTCGCGGGGGGGCTGGAGCCAATCCCAGCTGTCATCGGGCGGAAGGCGGGGTACACCCTGGACAGTTCGCCAGACTATCGCAGGGCCGACATATATAGACGAACAACCATACACACTCACAGTCACACCTAAGGGCAATTTAGAGTCACCAATTAACCTGAGCTGCATGTCTTTGGACTGTGGGAGGAAGCCGGAGACCCTGGAGAGAACCCACGCAGACACAGGGAGAACATGCAAACTCCACACAGAAGGGCCCCTGCCCGGACAAACCCCATTCCAATCGGGATTCGAACCAGGGACCCTCTTGCTGTGAGGCAACAGTGCTAACCACAAAGCAACCTCGTTTCCATTGCAGTTTTGTGAAATATGGCTTTTTCTAATCATCTGAAATAACACCTAATGCCAGCATAAAAACTTTTTTGTGATAAATGAGTTATTTCTAAATTGATTTGTTTCCATTAGACATATTTTATATATAGCAATTTCAGTTTGTGCAATTTTAAGGGTTAATGGAAACTATAGACTGTCGAGATTATATCCGCATCACATTAGGCTTGGTTGGAATGTAATATTTCTACTAAATACACAACTGAAACCCACAAAATAAAAAATAGAGAAATACAACTGTACACCTTTTCAACTTTCTCCTGGTCACGGAAGACTGCCGAGGCTTCATTGTCTCATCATAAAACACACCATACAAACTCCACAGAAACAAAGTAAAACTTACCTAAACTGACTTGGTTACTCTTGTTAGTAATGTAGTTAGTAAATCTACTGCTCCAACAATCACCAGTTCTGGTTTAGTCCAAATAAATCCTTAATTTACCAAGTTAGATGTAAAAACATGCCGTTATTCCTCACGGTCTCTCTCTGCTTGCTGGTGGCCTGCTCTTTATGTCCTGTAACTTCTCCCCCCACCACTAGGTGTCACTGTGTCTTTCAGCTCAGCTGCCTGTTCCACCAGTAGAGACCAGAGAGCAAAAAAACAAAAAAACCTTCTGGAATTCTAAATACCCTGGTATACTGTGGTACTGCCCAGGCCTACATCACCTCTAGTCCTCCTCAGTAGGATCACCATTCAGGGTGCTGGATTCACTCTCTTGTTGTTCCTGCAGGTATGTGAAGGTTCCGATGGGAAACATGGGCGTGTTTGACCCCACTGAGATCCACAACAGAGGTCAGCTCAAGTCCCACATGAAGGAGGCCATGATTAAACTGGGTTACCACCTGCTCTGCTTCTTCATTTATTTGTATAGGTGAGAGCAACAGCATTTACTGACACACACACACAGACACGTTGAAGGCCTTCAGCCGGCAGCTTACAGCTGGAGAGTACTCGGTCTGTCCAAGCTCAGCTCTGTAGTAACACATCTTTCCTTCCTGTGTCTCCAGCATGATCCTGGCTCTGATCAATGACTGAAGCTCCAGCCAGCTGCCACATTCCAGACTCCAGGCTTCGCTGTTTCCCCTCACACCTCGCTCCTGCACTGTATGCATAAAGTCTCCCAGAACAGCAGAGACGAGATGTTTAACTTTCACTGTGGTCTGACTGAGGTTCGCTCTGTTATTTGTGTGGTCAGAATCCCACAGTTTAGACTTTTATACAATAATAAGGTTAATATTTAACCATTTTACACTTCAGTACCATCATGACAGAATCTCCTAAACAACCCCCGTGTTTTATTGTCAAGGGAATGAGTAATGAGTTATTACAATGATCCCAGTATCAACATAGCAGATCGAAAGAGTAAAAAAAATTCTGTATTACCCAGCACAACCTCTAAATGAATATAAGGTGGAATTCTTCGATTTTTTTTCTTCTAACACAGCCAAGTTGGGAAAAATACCAATAGTGCTTTCAACTTCAAAACACATTATGTGTTGTTGTGCCACTTTCGCCTTTTGTTTAGCAGCTAAAAATGATTGCATGCCATTTGTAAAAGTCCGTAAGGCATTTGGTATCAGAGTTTTCAGCCTCTGTACAACCACAGAGGCTGAAAACTGTTGCAGTACATGGTTGGTCACAGCAGCAGTGAACACACTGAAGCTGCAAACGCTGCTTCCTGTGTTGAGCTGACAGAGTGGAACCTGCTGCAGTCTTCTGCTGCTGTAGCTTACTGCACTGTGAGATGCTCCTCTGCATAGCAATGTTGTAATGCTGTGTTATTGATTTACTGTTGCCTTCCTGTCAGCTTGAACCAGTCCGGCCAGTCTCCTCTGACCTCTCCCATTAACAAGTGTTTTTGCCGACAGAACTGCAGCTCACTGGAAGTTTTCTGTTCACACCATCAACTCTAAATGCTCTTGACTGTTGTGGTGAAGTTCAAGCTCAGCAGATACTCAGAGCATCCCCCCGGCACCAAAATTCATTCTAAAGTCCCTTAGATCACAGCTCAACCTCTGCACCATGTCTGCATGCTTTCAAGCATTGACTTGCTGCCACATGATTGGCTGATTAGATATGTGCATGAACACCAAATGCAAAGAATAGCAAAGAAATGACCTGCCTTAAGGGCTGATCACGCCGAGTCACGTCACTAGAAAAGCAGCACCATTGTTTCCCTATGGTACGGCGTAAGACCAGTGACACTGATTAGGGCCATTTCTTCATCCGAGGGAACGCAAAACACATTGCATGACATGAAGCAGTTGTGCATCACTTCCTGCTCAGGATACAGAGTTCAGCTGTGTGTCTGTCAGCTGTGAACTAACATGCAGCTCCAGATGTGGCTCCTTCAGTTGATGAGTCTGTCAGGTGGACAGTGTGGGACGTGGTGTGCTGTAGTTTTAGCTGTTTGACTGAGCTTCTTAATAGATGAAGCAGACTGAGGGGACTGACACTGTCTACTGATCTGCTGTCACCTGGAACTCTGCCAAGCGAGTGACACCATCACTCCAGATGCTCCTTATCAGTGACCGCTCAGCTCACTCAGTGTGTTGAGTGGGGGCCAGTCAGAGCTCTCTGATTGGCTGTTCAGTCATCAGTTTTCCCCTTTTTTCCACTTGTGCCTTTTCTTGTTTCTCCTTGTTGCCATTGGTGATTTGCTTTCTTTAGCTTTTTTAATACTGAGAGAATAAGTCCACAGCAAAGAGGCAGAAATAGCAAGAAGACTGAAGATCAGTTTACTGTAGCCAAATTCTTTCCAAACTCCAATGCACTTGTTTGGAACAGGGGGCGCCCCCTATAGAGCAACTTTAAAATGATTTTATAAACATGAGTTGCTCTGAAACATATCCTGGGGGCAACAATCAATCATCTGAAGGATTTGGGTCATGCCACGGCCTTTTTTTAAAAAAAATTGTATTGCCCTTGGGTGGTCTTTTTGAATAAAACTTTCAGGTTTTTTTCAGGTACTTATGTGGACATTTCCTACAAGTTTCATGACGATTGGCTCCATGGATATGAATTTAGGTTCATTGATGTGCTGAACCACATCCCCTCCAAACTTCATTGGTTAGTTTCTTCAAAATGCAATAAAATATTCAGTCTGTTTGATGTAGTCTCTGTGCTTCTATGTTCCTGCCTGCTTGCTTGCTCTCTGTCTAGTCCCATCCTGCCATTGCTCCTTTATTTTTCTCGCAGTAGACATTTTATTTGGTCAAAGTATGAAAAGTTTTCAAAGTGAAATGTTGAACTCGGAGGTTTGTGATGGTACTGAAGTGTGTTGAAAACTCTGTTACTGTGCAGCAGTTATCACCAGCTGCTGGATCACTGAGCCTCTGAGTCACTTTATGCAAACAGGACCTGCCAACACA
>NC_056469.1:0-76172 GCF_008729295.1 Plectropomus leopardus | reverse complement strand
TGTGTGTGTGTGTGTGTGTGTAGAAATCCCTTTATTCCTGTCTCCATACATGCTTTAAACAGCATATAGTGTTATAGTGTTTAAAGCATGAATGGATGACAGTCTGTTNCACACTCAAAGCACAAACTATATGACATAAAAACATACTACAACAGACCTGTCTCCATACATGCTTTAAACAGCATATAGTGTTATAGTGTTTAAAGCATGA
Source organism: Plectropomus leopardus (assembly GCF_008729295.1). Taxonomy (NCBI): domain Eukaryota; kingdom Metazoa; phylum Chordata; class Actinopteri; order Perciformes; family Serranidae; genus Plectropomus; species Plectropomus leopardus. Next base: position 75,961 of record NC_056469.1, on the reverse strand, counting down.
ATGGATGACAGTCTGTTGTAGTATGTTTTTATGTCATATAGTTTGTGCTTTGAGTGTGGTTTTTTTATTGTGCTTTTTAACATTTGCTGCAACATAAATTAACCTTTGGGACACACTATCTATTGACACATTGCCAGTATCTGATTTGTGCATTTTTAGTGGTGCTGAAGATGATAAACATTGTGCCTGCACATCCACCCAAAATTAAAAAATATTTTTCCTCATTACTCTTGTCATTATTCCATGATCAATGCCTGTTTTGCATTGTACATTTTTTGTCAGACAGAGACCATTTTCTCCAACAGCAACTGGTTGGGGGAACTCAGTGACCCCACTGCAAACTGTCCTAGCCAGATAGCGATGCACAAGTACAATGCTATTAGCAACAGTGCAAGACCAGACCATATATATGGCCACTCACTTCCTCCTTCGTACAGGGCATCTACATAGAGCTTAAAAAACACTTAAAGGCACATGTTCAAAAAACATAAAGGCACATAAATTCAAAATCTTTCAGACATCAGAGAGTGCCAGTATAGTATAAAATACCTTGTGCACAGCTGTGCCTATAGAAGTATTTTTTTAACTAGGTACAAACATAGTATTTAATACAGCCTGCAACTTATTGTGTAATTACATGGTACTTCAAGGTACTTTGGAGGAAAGATGTTTAAAGTTATCCCCAAAGTGTTTTAAATGTCCTTGCGTGTATGGTTGTCTGTCTATATGTGTTGGCCCTGCGATAGTCTGGCGACCTATCCAGGGTGTACCCCGCCTTCTGCCCGATGACAGCTAGGATTGGCTCCGGCCCCCCTTGGAACCCTTATGAGGACAAGCGGTTACAGAAAATGACTGACTGACTGACAATGTCTATGCAGGTTAGGATCTGTCTGGATGTCTGTGTTCAACCGTCTTCTCTGGAGGCATCAATACTTTAGGTACACAAACTGGAAAAAAAACAAAAAAAACATTTTCACATAAGAATAAAGTATCCCCCTGGTCTTATATAAGATTTTTGTTTATATTTACGTATGTTTAAACATTTTTATTGATTTCATTAACATTGCAGGATCACATTATAAAATCGCAGACACTGATTGTGCAAGCTTGTATGTCAAATTCAACAACGTGTACAAAGTATGTTAAATGCAAACAAAAATGCAGTGCATGAGGAGTGGTAAACTTTTCTTCTCTTCTGGGCTTTGGCATCATCGATCAAGTCAACCCTGTATTCAGCTACAAAATCCCCTTTGCAGAATGAGCCTAGGGTGAATACACCACATCCTGTAAGAAAAAATGAAGACATTTTCTATCTGAACTAGAAACCAAATCATTTTATTCACTACAATGGGTATTTCATCTGTGGCCACATGTATCAAAAAACACACAGTCCAAAGAGCATTTCATTCGACTCAATGGCAGCATGACTGAGATGAGCTGCCAACTAGTAGTAAAGTAATTTAATTTTAGTAGTTTACTTTACCCTGAAGTTTTGTAATGATAACCATGGTTCCTTAGTAGAGAATAATTCTTAGTGATTGGGCACCAAAACCGCTTACTATTGATAAGCTTCTCAGTGGAAGTTACTTCATCAAAACTTTTTATTGTTTTGGTGTAAATAATTATCACACTGCAGCTTCTCCCCTGCTTTCTGTGAGGGGCTGAGCTCTTCTATACAAACTGCATATACATCATCTTCCTTATTGCAAAGGCAAATTCCATCTGGAGAGACATAAGCATAAGCAACTTCAGGGCTGCACTGGTGTCTTTCTGGATATGCCGTTTAGCCGCACAGCTGCTGCAGCAAAAGAACAGACAGGATGGACAGGACATGTCAATTATAGGATGACTGTTACCAATGGATGTCCATGTCTCCTTTTCTTTCTATACTTCACTCAGAATTGTGATGTCATAAATAGAATTTATTTTACTGACCTTTTGATTCATCTTTACTAATATATGAGTGTTTATATAGTGATGTCGCTGTAGTAAGTTTTACTGTTGCTGCTCTAGAAACAAGAAAGTTGTATTTAATTTTTTTTTTTTAAATCCAGTCTGGTTCTAAATGTATTCTTTTAAAGAGATGAATAATTAGTTAGGTTAAAAGAATTTGAGAGGAAGTCAATTTTACCTTTTACCTTTCACTACATTAATGAACTTAATCTCCGGTTTCCACATTTTGTCAATCTTCAAACCAACATGATGATATCTTTAAGAGGACTGATCCTTAGTGACATTTTGAACTGTTGAGAAATGAATAAAAATAGCTTCAGTTCTAAGAAAAATACATTTTATGCTGTGCTATGCCAACTCAATTTCTGTTATATCCAGCCTTAACTTAGATATAAAATGTTAATGTTATCTAGGGCTGCAGCTAAAGTTATTTTGATAATCAATTAATCAATTAATCCGATTTAAAGAAATAAAAATAGAAATAATAATAAAATAAGCCTTTTTTTCTCCCATCACTGCTAAAAGTGCAGCAAATAAACAGTGCTAAAGTGCAGTAAATAAACATCCATAAAATAAATAAAAATAATATTAAATCATAAATAATGAATAACTACAACATCAAAGATGAAACAATTCAAAAACTAAATGTTGAGAGTTTTTACAACATACCCTTATGTTTCCTTACTTTACAAAAAACTGAACATCGTAAGAACATATAACAACGTCGTTTTTTGTTGAGACTTTCGCTTTCGTTTTAGATGCTGCGTCATGACCGTCTTGCTTGCGTGCCTTGCCGTGTCATCTTTGCATATTTTTCTGCTAACATACTTCCTTGTTTTGCATAACTTGAAGTGCTCCAAAACTTTTGAAGTTCATGCCATTTAGATTTTTGTCTGACTTGATCCTGACTTGCTCTAATGTAATGCACACATAGGCAACAATGATTTCAGGTGGCTGCAGTTTCTGGAGCCAGGTACTGCAGTTGCTCTCAATGACTGTAAAAGCCCGGATGTCACCTGATCGAGCTGATTGGTTTACATGTTGACTTAACAATAAAAGGCTTTTTTAAAAAAAAAATATTTTTTTGAAAATGTTTCTTTTTTTGAGAATTTATGCAAATTGAAGGATGATCCTTGAACATAAATCACAGATCACTTGGAGCACTTTAATAGGCTGCATGTCATGATTAACAACAACAACAATTGAAGATTGCGTGCAAACACACATGGGTCTGATGATATTTTAATAAATCAGATATAATGGGATTTAGGTGTTTCTGTGACTTCTTGTAGCCTACAAGGTACAAGGAACAAAGTAGGTTTATTGTCATTTTTCTTAAACGTAGTTTAAGAAGAAATTAAATTTAAAGGTGATCCTAAATCCTGCTACAAACTGATGGCTGCTGGAAAACTGTCTGACTGGACTGCAGCTTTATGTCTCTGCTCTGCTGCCGCCTGTGCTCATCCGCTTACCACTCACAGTTCATCTCCTGCCTGGCTCTTAAAGCCTGTAGCTAGTGTCATACGTAGCCCACAAAAACATGGCGTCAGAGCAAGTTCTTAAATATTGTTAAAGAGAAGTGTTAAGCGAAGGTTGAATGTAGAATCCACTTCCAGCTCACTGAATTGGAAGGGTTTGTCATTTCATTAAAATGCTTTATAAATAAAGTTTGTCTGACTTACCAGCTACAGAAATTGATCCTACAACCATATATACATATATATGTGTGTGTGTGTGTGTGTGTGTGTGTGTGTGTGTGTGTGTATAGGATGCTGCTCAAAAACATATTGTGATAAAGTTATTTTTTTCTGTACTTTAATTCAAAAACTGAAACTTTCATAGATTCTAGATTCATTACACATAAATGGAAATATTTCAAGCCTGTATTGTTTTAATTAATTATTATTACAGCTTACAACTCAAGAAAAAAATAAATATATGTATATATATATATATGCTGTATGTCTGTGTGTGTGTGTATATATCCATCCATCCATCCATTTTCTTCCGGTTATCCGGGGTCGGGTTGCGGGGGCAGCAGCCCTCAGCAGGGAAACCCAAACTTCCCTCTCCCCAGCCACTTTGTCCAGCTCTTCCCGGGGGACCCCGAGGCGTTCCCAGGCCAGCTGTGAGACATAGTCTCTCCAGCGTGTCCTGGGTCTTCCACGGGGCCTCCTACTGGTGGGACGTGCCCTGAACACCTCACCAGGGAGGCATCCTGGAGGCATCCTAATTAGATGCCCGAGCCACGCGGAGGAGCAGTGGCTCTACTCCGAGCTCCTCCCGGATGACCGAGCTTCTCACCCTATCTCTAAGGGAGAGCCCAGCCACCCCCTACGGAGGAAACTCATTTCGGCCACTTGTACCCGCGATCTTGTTCTTTCGGTCACTACCCAAAGCTTGTGACCATAGGTGAGGGTAGGAACGAAGATCGACCGGTAAATTGAGAGCTTTGCCTTTCAGCTCAGCTCCCTCTTCACCACGACAGACCGGTGCAGAGTCCGCATTACTGCAGACGCTGCACCGATCCGCCTGTCGATCTCCCGTTCCATCCTTCCCTCACTCGTGAACAAGACCCCAAGGTACTTAAACTCCTCCACTTGGGGCAGGACTTCGTCCCCGATCCGGAGGGGGCACGCCAGCCTTTTCCGGCTGAGAACCATGGTCTCGGATTTGGAGGTGCTGATTCTCATCTCAGCCGCTTCACACTCGGCTGCGAACCGATCCAGTGAGAGCTGAAGGTCACGGCCCGATGAAGCCAACAGGACCACATCATCTGCAAAGAGCAGAGACCCAATCCTGAGGTCACCAAACCAGACCCCCTCAACACCCTGACTGCACCTAGAAATTCTGTCCATAAAAGTTATGAACAGAATCGGTGACAAAGAGCAGCCCTGGCGGAGTCCAACCCTCACAGGAAACGAGTTCGACTTACTGCCGGCAATGCGGACCAAGCTCTGGCACCGGTCATACAGGGAACGGACAGCCCGTATCAGGGAGTCCGAAACCCCATATTCCCGGAGAACCTCCCACAGGACTCCCCGAGGGACACGGTCGAATGCCTTCTCCAAGTCCACAAAGCACATGTGGACTGGTTGGGCAAACTCCCACACACCCTCAAGGATCCTGCCAAGGGTCCAGAGCTGGTCCACAGTTCCACGACCGGGGGCGAAAACCGCATTGCTCCTCCTGAATCCGGGGTCCGACTATCCGGCGGACCCTCCTCTCTAGTACCCCCGAATAGACCTTACCGGGGAGGCTGAGGAGTGTGATCCCCCTGTAGTTGGAACACACCCTCCGGTCCCCCTTCTTGAAAAGAGGGACCACCACCCCAGTCTGCCAGTCCAAGGGCACTGCCCCCGATGTCCACGGAATGTTGCAGAGTCGTGTCAGCCACGACAGCCCCACAACATCCAGGGCCTTGAGGAACTCCGGGCGGACCTCGTCCACCCCCGGGGCCCTGCCACCGAGGAGCTTTTTGACCACCTCGGTAACCTCAGCCCCAGAGATAGAGGAGCCCACCCCCGAGTCCCCAGGCCCTGCTTCCCCAACGGAAGGCGTGTCGGTGGGATTGAGGAGGTCTTCAAAGTATTCCTTCCACCGATCCACAACGTCCTGAGTCGAGGTCAGCAGCGCCCCGTCGCCACCATACACAGTGTTGATGGAGCACCGCTTCCCCCTCCTGAGACGCCTGATGGTGGTCCAGAACCTCTTCGAAGCCGTCCGGAAGTCGTTTTCCATGGCCTCGCCAAACTCCTCCCACGCCCGGGTTTTCGCCTCGGCGACCGCCGCCGCCACACTTGGTGTGTGTGTGTGTATATATATATATATATATATATATATATATATATATATATATATATATATATATATATATATATATATATATATATATATATATATATATAACTGCTAACTTTAAAGAGCAACCTCTTCTTCAGATCCTACTGCTGTCAGACTGTACAACCCGCACTGCTCTCAGTAGACCAAGCACACCAACTGGACTTGTACTGAAGTGTATTTTTTTCACTAGTGCAACTAACTCAATGTGCAATTGGTGTATTAATATTTTTCTCCCCGTGTCTGCGTGGGTTCTCTCTGGGGTCTCCGGCTTCTTCCCACAGTCCAAAGACATGCAGCTCAGGTTAATTGGTGACTCTAAATTGCCCTTGGGTGAGACTGTGAGTGTGTATGGTTGTTCGTCTATATGTGTCGGCCCTGCGATGGTCTGGCGAACTGTCCAGGGTGTACCCCGCCTTCCGCTCAGTGACAGCTGGGATTGGCTCCAGCCAATTTTTTTTTTGTTTTTGTTTTTTTTTTACTATTTATATTGTTCTTTTGCTACTTATCCTGCTTACTCCTGGTTGCTGTAACTATGCAAATGTCCCCACAGTGGGACTAATAAAGGGTGATCTTACCTTACCAACCATATATATATACATATATATATATATATATGTGTGTGTGTGTGTGTGTGTGTGTGTGTGTGTGAGTGTGAAGTGACTTTGTGTGTGTGTGTGTGTGTGTGTGTGTAGTGAACAGTCAACACAAACATTGCCCCAAAACACAAAACCAAAGAAGTCTTGGGGGAAAACATCTGCAACTGGCAAAGGCAATGAAGTTACTGCTCTTCCATACATGACTGCATGACACAAATCAATGCCAGTGCTGGAAAGCCCAACATTGTTGACTTCACAGCAACCAAGAATGAAGTGACTTTCCCCCATCCCTCTTCCAGGAATATGGCAGTATGAGAACTGGTTCCAAGGCAAGCCTAGTGAAGATCCAGCAAGATGAGACCGAAGTGACTGACATCCCTGATCTGCCTCCAGATGACAAAAGACAGCAGTAGTTATTGATGCTATGTCCACTATAATACACCAGTCTTTCACACAGGTGAAAGATTTAGAACCATCACTGAGTGATACAAAAACCTACTGTTGAGTGATTACTTGCCAGCACTGACATGATTTGTCAGCAAACAAAGCAAACCTTCTGGGCTTCCTTTGTGAGAAATGTTGGGAGAATGAACAAGTGGAGCCTTTTCTTGGCCCAACTTATCTCCTCCATGTGGTGGACTCAAAGAAAAGACAAAGAGCTTGGTCTCACAGAAGGGTATGTTATGGATGTTCCTGCTCTGGAATCCACACAGCAGGAGGCTGACACTAGGATAATACTTCACAACCTCTACACTGTCCAGAATGAAGGAGCTGCCAGAGTTGTCATGCCAACATCATTATCATGTGCCTGTACTACTATACCATATAAATAAAGTTACCTTACCTTACCTTAATCTTTAGATATGACATATAACATTTAGATTGAAGATTCAACATAGAAAATTTAGATTCAACATTTAAACATTTAGATTTAACATATAACTGTGCAAGTATGTCTACGGATGCTTCTGGACACACCTTCAGTGATGTTCCTGAAATTATTGGGTTTTTGGGTCTTCCACATTATACGCCCTCCTCCAGGGCGTATAATGACCCCAGCTTGTGTCCAGATAGCAAGCTAGCTACTTTGCACCCCATGGTTCTCCTCTTCTGAGCCACAGCCATCTTGAGGCTTTCTCTGCTGCTTCGGTGGTTTTTCAGATTGCTCTTCTCCTCCTCTCCCCTTCAATGCCCAATGAGCTGAGGGCTCTGCACAGGGATCTGGCTGCAAATCCCCTGCATCCATCCTCTACCAGGTAACACTTAGCTCTCCTGCTTGTTGACAAGTGCTGATCAGTCCCTCATACTTGGCAAGTTTCCTCTCAAAGGCCCCCTTCAAGCGGTCTTTCCAAGGTACTTGCAGAACCACTTGTCTGGTGGACTCAGACATGAGAATAATGTCTGGTCTCAAGGTGGTGCTCACAAATGTGGTAATGGAATTTCAGTTGCTGTTCGAGGTCCAGCAGCAGCTTCCAGTCGCTCGCTAAGGCCAAGATGCCTGCAGATGGTTTTGCAGTGGGTCTTGCCTACTCACCAGCTCATACAAAGGTGATGGCCTGCTTGAATTGGCAGTGACGCTTGGCCTATCCTGTGCTAATGACTTCTGCAATTGCCTTCAGCCCCTGGTTGTGCCTCCATCAGTAGCATCCCTCCCCACAATGTCTTTAAACAGCTGCTCAGGATGTGTTCCAGTGTTCCATGCTTGGAGCACAGTAGGCATGCTGGTGACTCTACTTTGCCTCACAGGTAAAGGTTTGATGGACTGGGAAGCACAATGTACGCCACCTGTATAAGAAACTCGATCCGCTGGGGTTGAGCTATCCACAGCCTGGCCCACATCTCCTTCCTCCCAATCGCATTTTCCAATCTTGTCCACACCTCCTGTTGTCTCATTCCAACCATCCTGCAAGCTCCCTCTTCCTCAAAGTGCTGCTCTCACCTCCTCCTGGACTAAGCGGCACCTATCCATTTCTTTGGTGGTGTTGATGTGAGGTGTTAAAAATTATCCTAGTCGAGCTTCACCTCTTCCTCACCACTCCCACAAGCCTGTTGTGATGCAGTCTTGACTCTGCTTGCCGCACAGCGTCTGCTGCCCTTCACTTCCTCCCCATTCTGACTTCCAATATCAGCCACTTTTTGATTGCTGGAGTCTCAGTACTGCATCATCTCTTTGGCTCGCGACACTTTGAATTCTTCTTCCAAGGACTTGAGCGGCAGATGTAGTTTGTTGCGCTGCCCGTAAGTCTCCAGGGTCTCAAAGACAAGGAGTGGCAAAAAGCTCCTGGGGAAAATGCAGTGCCTTAAACTTTCCTGTGATCAGACTCTCAACCAGGTTTTCAAGACAAACTGGTGCACAGCTACCTTCTGGTAAAAAAAAAAAAAAAAAATGAATCTTGACGCAAAAGACCAATTGGCACCTACAAAAGCGACAATATTATACGCACCCAGACAATCACAACCACACCTACCAACACAAAGACTTCATTAACTGTAACACCATCCATGTGGTCCATCGCCTCACCTACCTGTGGTTGTTTCTACATGGGATGAACTAAGCGCAGACTTAAGGACCACGGTAGTGAACACCAAACAACAACAAACAAACAACATGGCATCAAAACAAATAACATTGACTACCCCATAGCACGACATTTCAACCAACATCACTCCAGCAATGAAACTCTATTAAGAGCAGAGGGAATGGAACACATCAGGCCATCCACATGAGAGGGTGATTGCATCAAAAAACTTCTTTAACAATTCCATGCAAGAGACCCCTTGCCAACTTAGTAAATCCTACACCACAGCAGAATTCCAACAGCGAAAACATTAAAAAAATGGTCCAGTTCAACAGGAGAATGCCATCACAACTATGCAAAAATCATTTACAGTTTGCTTTTGCCTATCCCTATCCCTGCTCTTTGTGCGCTGCTGCTACACCATGCAACAAGACAACCAGGCTCACCTGGCTAAAATGTTGAGCTAACTCTTTGCCATTAAGACACTGCTTGACAGTGGCCATGCAAGACAATCTAAAACTCTGGGTATAACAAACAACCAAACCAAGGATGTTCTGTATTTACTAACAATCCTGGTATTATCTGGAGATGCAGAATTGAGACCAGGACCTCACCTGCAGAATAGTGACTTTACATCTACGCGTGGCGGCCACAGCGTGATGTGCCTGCTTCGTGGCGCGTCCCCTGTGCCAGCTACCTCCTACGGCGTGGACCCAACTGACCTGCTCTTTTCACCCACGGCATCAACAATGCTCTTTCTGGCATAACACCACCAGAGCTGAGGATTGCACAGATGCAGCCAGCGACGGGCACCGGCGGCTCTGCATGGCCTTGTCGGGACGTGTGGGGCAGAGCGCCCTTGTCTGGGCTGCAGCTGCTGGAGCAGCTGGCAAGGCGGCTTCACAAAGCAGTGCAGCTCTCCAGAGCATCGAAGATTCATGTACCACCAGCCGCGGTGCCATACAGCTTTCACACGGACAATCCCAATCGAATTCCACCTTCTATGAATCGATCAAAAGACGCCAATACCGGATTATCACATTAAGTACAATACACATTAGCTCAACAGGTTACTCCGACCAACACAAACAATGGTGAGTGTGACTTTGGTGCACCCCCAGCAACAACAATAACTATGAACTTAAGCACCGCACCTAGGACTGCAGTCAATTAATCTGCTGTTAAAGAAACAACACAAAATGCACTTCTTTCAAACTCTTGACAACTCATCTGGGACTCCCGCTCCAAACCAAAGGGACTTCCACTTGGACAAATTAACATTTGTAGTATTATGAATAAAACGCAACAAATGGAACATCTACTGACTGACTCATACACTGACATTCTTGATCTATTAGAAAGTTGGCTCTCTGACTCATCACCTACAACTGCATTGAACATCTCAGGGTATAATACATTTAGAAGGGACAGAGGGGAAGGATGAGGGGGAGGTTTGTTGGTTTATGTGAACAACAGTTTTTGTGTTTTTCTGTGTGCCAACAGAAATTTATATGAATGTATTGGTCTGAATATAATCCTTTTCCTTGAAATGTCTTTCACCATCATAGGTTTATACAGCCCCCCTCTGCTAAAGAAACATTTTATGATCAATTTAATACATTCTTAAATCACTAATCTTAAAAGGGAAATTATTTTTAAAAGTGATTTTAACATAAACTGGGATAATAAAACAGACAGAAAAAAATGAAACAATTTGCAGACAGCTTCAATCTTAAGTCATATAAGTTCCAGCAGGAATAACAAAAACCTTAAAAACAATAATTGATCTTATGTTCACAAGCAAGACTGATAGGATTACCAAAACGTTTAATCTTCTATTAGGGCTGTCTGATCATAATTTTTGTGTACTAGAAAATGACACAAAAAACACCTAACTAGATCATCCAGGATTAGCAGCTTTAACATAGTACCTAAAAATGAACAACAAAATCTAAAGTATGCTATGTAACATTATGACTGGTCCAATGTATTGACAAGTAATGAAATTGAGGATGGCAGTGACATTTTCATTAACAATATCAAGGAAGTTGTCAATCTCTTCACAAAAAAGGTAGATCACAAGTAGTGTAAAAAAACACTACCTTGGCTAAATGACGGTATTTGGAAATTGATGAAAGAGAGAGAAAAAGCCTTAAAAACTTTAAAAACAGGGCTTATAAGTGGTCAACACATGTTCACCTCACCGAGAAACAAAGTGGTGAAAAAGATTGGCAAAGCCAAAGTAGACTTTTTTATTGGATTAATAGAGGGGGCAAATAGAAATGGAAAGATAATATGGGAAAACTTAAACAAACTATTAGGTCAAAACAACAACACAAAGCCCAATAATGTACAGCTCCAGGTGAATGATATGCTAACTAGCAATATGGATGTTATTGTCAATACCTTTAAAATATCTTAATAAGCTTAGTTGAGGAATTAACAAATCATTTTAAACAGCCAGTTATTTCTTTAAGTCTCTTGATGAAAGCAAGCCTGTGTTTTATATAAAAGACATAACTGTCTGTGAGGTTCTAAAAATCATTTCTTCTTTGAAAAGCTCCAAAACCAAAGATGTGTTTGGTTGTGCCAGCAGCTTCTTAAAACTTAACATAGAGGCTCATGCAAGACCAATTACACATCTGATAAATTTGTCCATAAAACAGTCAAGTGTACCAACAGTCTGAAAGACAGCCAAAGTTACCCCAGTCTTTAAGACTGGCGATAAAAACAAACCAGAAGAATATCAACCAATAAGTATTTTACCTATTGTTTCGAAGGGGGCTGAAAAATGGGTCTCCATGCAATTAATAGAACATCTTAATATACTGTATGTGATACCCCTCTCCACCCAATGCAGTTTGGATTTCACCAATATCACTTGACTGAGACAACCCCCTGCTATTCCGTTGAGAACATCGAAAGTTTATGAGACAAGGGTTGCTATGTTGGAGCCGTTTTCTTGGATTTAAAATTAACTTTTGACACAATTAATCATGATGTGCTGCTGTCAAAGCTCGATCATTTTAACTTCTCAAACAGTGCCCTCTGCTGGATGAAATCATATTTGTCTAATAGAATACAAGCTGTTCAAATTAGTGCTTCAAGTTCATCTTACCTCAGTTGCCCAGCCGGTGTCCCACAAGGCTCTATACGGGGGCCTATTTTATTAAGTCTTGATGTTAATGACTTACCAAATGTTTGTTCAACTGTGAAAGTTTAGCTATATGTGGACAACACAGTATTGTATACACATACTAAGACAAAGCAAGAAGCTGCTGTTGTACTATCTGCAGCCACGGTACCAGTGTCTCACTGGTTTCAAAGCTCATGCTGACATCTTAACACAAAAAAAATTGTATGCATGTTTTTCTCCGCATGCAATGATCTTTTCCCACATAACATATTGTTTTACAACCTTGACACATAAAACAGCAGGCACATTAAAACCCATCAAGTCTCTCTTCAAGAAGACAGTCAAATTCCTGGACAAAAAGCCTTTCCATTTCCATTACTGTAATATCATTAGTAAGTATAATATTTTAAACTTTGACAGTTACTTAATGTTCAGGGATTTGTGCCGTGTTCTTAAGGTTTTAAATGGGCTTGTCCCCCCCCACCATTAAATCTTTTTATCCGGAAAAAGCACAATAACAGGATAAATACCAAAGCTCAAACCAGACGAGACTGTAATGTGCCGAGGCACAAAACTGGACACAAGTGTGAATTTGTCTTACATTTTATGTTCTTTGTGATACCAGCCTTAGGACTACGGATGAAATTTGCTGATATGTTGATTAATGTGCATTGTTCTATATCAATAAATTTAATTTAAAAAATAAAATAAATAAAACATTCAGAATTTCAAACTGGATGACATGACTTTTCCAGGCTCGAGTAAAGAAATTGACTTTAAACCATTTTTATTAAAATAAAAAATAAAACAAATCCACTGTGTGGTATTTCCACTTATTTTTTTAAATAAGTGGAATGTTTGTGTTACACATGTCATGTGACCAGGGATGACCACTCAATGAGGAAGTAGAGGAAGTAGAGCAGTACAGCAACACCCTGAGGAAGGCCACTAGACTGATTAACGTCTGCATTTTTCTTTTTCTGTACTTTCCTTTACTACTATCCTCTCCTACACAAGAGTGCCTGTGACTGCCCAAAGACCACTCCACCACTGCTCAGAGGTAAGCTGGTCCTTGGCTCCTTGTCTGTCTTTTTTGCATACCTACCACAGTGTGCCTTGTTTTACCTAACACACAGTGAGCATTTCAGTTTCCATTTTTAAAAAAAACAATTTAAAAAGAAAAGAAAAAAAAATCATCAGCAAATCACTGAGATTCCGATTCACACAGCACAAGTATCATCCCATGACCTCTGTGTTTCATGAAATAAAGTAGGTAATTTACCATGGAACTTTACGGACATGACTGATTTGCATGGGACTAAAATCATGTGTGAATATTGCTTATTTAGTGTGTAGTTTTTAATCCATGTCTGCCACCGTTTCTTTGTGAGTTTAAAAAAAAATGTTCACCCTTACATGTCACTACTTCCAGGAATCAAAAGTAGCTCTTGTTTCTTTCCCTATTTGACTGGTTGGCACAGTAGTAAACAGCACAACAGTTTGGTTGCGGTGACGTGACGTCATGTGCAAACAACCTATTGTAACCTAAATTTCCCTCCATCACGAGCAACTCAGCATGCGCTCAGTGTACAAGCTGAGCAGGGCTAAGATGGTCACGGAGCCTGCAAATGTGTGCACCGCTGCGTCCTGCAAACCACGCCCATGCAGAAAAAAGTCCCCCTACTCAGAGTTGATTGAGTTAATTCTGATCACCTGTTCTGGAACTGAAGACTTAGTTTCCCAATTCAGGCTCAATCAACTCAGAGGTCGGGATTGGGCTCAGAGTTTTTTGAGCCTGCTTTCTGAAATAGGGCCCAGGATGTGTAACTAAGCTGCAAAACACTTGGTACAAGTTGTGAGCTGTAGTTTAGCAGTAAATAATCAGCCATGTGTGTCTGACTCTAGACCATGGAGCTGTTAAATTGATAGAATGAGTTTGTTGCAGTGGTGGCTGTTATCTGTGAGAGAAGCTATGTTGTATGTGAACAGTCTGAACTCAGAGCTGTATTTTATGACAGCTTAAAGTCTACTTTTAGACATAAACTATGTGAGAGGGCCTGAGTTTAAACCTCCTGTCTAACACACAGCAGATTTAGAAAGAATTCAGGCTCAAAATAAGTTATCTTTCTGCTTCTTCACAGTGAGATCAGTAAGCAAGGGTACAAATCCCAGTTGTCTGAAATGAGTTATTTGTCGTGTCAAGGTGTTTGAGACCATAGATAGAAAGATTTTGAGCTTTTTATAGACGATCAGTAAGTGTGCTCACAAATCCTCTCTTAAACCTGTCACTGCTGAAGAAATGCAAGTTTTTGAGAGTAGAATTTTTTTTTTTGGCTCAGAGCTGACGTGAAAGGCTTTTAATGAAAAAAAATGTTGAGTTATTGTAGAATAAAACTATTAAGGATAAAAATGACAAAATGTGACAAACTAATGAAGAAGACCTATTCTTTATTGTCACATGTACATTGTACAGCGAAATTCTAATCTGCATTTTACCTGTCCTCTATAGGACAGTCAGCAGCTGCGTGCAGCTCTCAGGAACTAAATTCAAAACTTCAACTTGGGACTTGAATCCCAGAATTTATTTGCTGTGAAGCAACAGAGCTAACCACTGCGACACCATGCAGCATTTCTGTCTAAAGACCAAGAGTAAATCTTAAATAGTATTGTTATCCTCTTTCTGACATCAGACTTTTCATTAGCGTGGTAAGACCATGATGATGTGATCTGTTTCTCTTCCTGTCTCAGTTTGGACTCTCTCCAACCTGAAAGACCTGAAAGTCCACTGTAGTCTGGTTGGACCAATCAGGGATCCACTCTGTACCTGAAAATATAGGCAGCCAATCAGGGACTGCCGTGATGACGTAGCGTTCAGGCTGCTGCTTTTAAAAAGTAAAGGCTGCTCCTGCAGCAACAAGTGTTAACTCTAACATTAGCAGAGTAAACACAGCAGTAAATGAAGTTACATCAGTAATACAATTGACAACAACAATTAAACAACAAGGGGATGCACTGGCAGAGTTTCTCACAGTATAAGACATATTTGCTGTTTTTCTGACCAGATATAACGGAAGCTTGATTTACTTACTGGCTCTGTTAGTGATTAAGATAATGTTCCCTGGTACAGATAAGCTACAATGTTTTTGTTGTTTGGCCCCTGATTGGCTGATGGAGGAGAGGCTGCAAAACTGGGGGTCACAGCCATGCAGATGTACACTGGTTCACAATGCTTCAGACAGGCAACAAGGACGCTGCCAGCTGGTATTTAGCAGTCAAGAGGCAGCTGGCTGCTGAAGGAGAAATGCTGAAATAACATCATATTTGCATTATATTTGCAACGCCAGTGTATCACATAACCCTCATAGGGTTTGTTGCCAACAGTCACCTTCACATGCAGAGTATATATAGTATAATTAACTGACAATGTATTTGTGAAGTAGAGGAGCAGACACTAATGCTAACACATCAGTATTGTCAAAGTGAGTAACTCCAGCCTACTGAAAGTGTTTGGGTTGGCAACAGAGACAGTATAAAGATGGACAACATGACAGCTCCCCCAAAGTGTAACTTTTCAATCTGGATCCCCCTCTGGTGTCTGTCTGCAGCATAGGTCTTAAAGCCTGCCCCTCCATGTTAGTAAATGGGACATAGGCCAAACTAAAAACTCAAGTACACAGCACATAAAGTTTTCCCAGACCGAAAGACAGTTTGTCACAGATGGTAGTTCACATCACCCAGATGTTTGTTCAAGTGTTTTTGTGATAAATTCGGTTTTAATTAGTTATTTAGTTCTACAAAAAGGGGATTTTCCATCATGATTGACGGCTGTGACAGCCAATCCATGTACTCACATTTAAATGGGCTGTTCGTGATTAGTCAAACAGGTGTTTTGGTGGGAACTCCCCCACTGTGGATATTGATACTGAGCAGAATCCAGCTCTCAATAACATGAACATCGCAAGATGGCAGCGCCCATATCTGGGGTATTTTAACCTCACTTAAGCATAGCTGGGGTAAGTGGGGGTCTGTCATCCATACAGTCTGTGGTTGGTGGGTCCAGACTGATATGGAGAAACACAATGTTTAGCTCATGTGATCAGGACCGTTTCGACACACTAGTTTTCATGCCTTTCAGAGTGGCCGGTCAGGACTGAGAACTAAATGTGGTCAGGCTCCAGTTTGTACATATATTTTATTGTGAGCATACTACATTTTTTCATCTGACCAGTGTCGGACTGTCAATCAGACTGATAAGTTTCAGTTCTGTAATACTTTTTGGTGGTTTGCTGACTGTTGCACATGGTGGTGCACATTCATGGCACAAATTGTGTCTTTCACAGAACTATGATTAAGATTCTTTCTCAAAACATTTAATAAAACAAAAAACCCTTGTCTGAAAAAAAAAAAAAGAAAAAAATACATATTTCACATGTGCCTTCTCAACTTCTTGGCTTCCCTTATCACAGTTCAACCAAACATTTCCTGGTTCTCAGACTTTTCATTTTCATACCTGAAGACATCAAATTCTCCAGCATTTAAGAATAAAAGCAAACATTTGATAAAAATCTGAAAAAACAACAACATAATTTTATGCAGCAGAATGGTTTTCTTCTTCTCAACCCCTGCAGTCCTCACCCTAAATTGGGAATAACTAACCTCCACTGTCAATCAAATTCCGCAATATGGCTTTTCCTGCAAGAGGATAAATTGCTTATTGGATGAGCCATCTATGGTCAGTTTGAATTAACCCCATAACAGATTATTTCTTTTTCCAAAAGTTGCCATTGAGAATCAACATATATGAAATCTGTTTTGGCCACCTGACATCTAACAAATGACCCTGTAAAATGTGTATACTTGCTGCCTGAACAACATTTAACCACTAAAAATACTTCTTTCCAACACTGGCCGTGTCCCTCTAGCTCAGCTCTTCCAGTCCCAGGGGACACACAAGTCCCCATCCTGCATGACTGAGTAGAAGTGAGAAACACAGATGTGAAGGCCCTGCATAAGGGGAGAGCGCTGCTCTACCAGCCTTTTACAACACAGGATCATCTGGCTGGAGCTGACACTAGGCTCCTTGGACAGAGTCTTCAGAGACAGATTGTGGAGACACAGCTTCACCAGAGCCTCCTCCTCTGCCTGCAGCCTGGACAAACACAAACATCAATGAGTCAGTAACAGAGCTGATGACATCTGCTTTTGTGTTCGCTGTGTTCATAGTTTGGGTTAAAAGGAAAATTTAAGAAAAAATTATATTCAGTTGAATTTTGGCAGATGTGTGAATCAATGAATAACTGAATAATTTTTAGTATGGTTAATGCAAATGAATGCAGTTTCGACTCACTGTCGTGTGTAGTAACACTGAGGTATTTGTAATTGCTAATTGAAGTCCATTGATAAGATAAGAGTAGCCTTTATTGTCTCCCTTCAGAGAAATTTGTCTTGGACACCCAAGAGACCCAGGCTACACAAATATACAGTCAGACCACACTTAACACACAGTATCTTCCTTGGATCCATACAGTAACAAGAGAACACAGGCGACACTATCCCACACAAATACAACCAAACTACAATTGACACACAGTATCCCCACCAGTCGATACACCCAAAGAGCATTTAACAGTGCCCTGAATGGCATGTATGCTCTACCTTTGATAGTTACACTAAAGTCCTATACAAGATTACTGCACAAATGCCCTACACATAATTGCACACACACTAAGCACAAGTCAATTCATCAACCTTACATCAGATATGAAACAATGCCCTATACCAAAATATTGCACATATATTAAATGCAGAACTAAAATCCATAAACACAAGTCATAAGGAATTTTCAAGATGTTTCAAAATTAGATGTGTAGTAACAGACTTGGGCATTACACGGCCCGCCTGATGTTTCTGCCCGGCCCAGGAGGAAACCACAGAATTGTGTGGGTGAAACAAATAAACTAAATAAATAAATAAAATTAAATATCATAAATTGGCTTTTATTTTGAAACGCTTGACTGTTGAGTTTGCTTCCTGTGAAGCGTCAGCTAAATTGACATCTGGCTGAGGCGGGTCAGTTTGTGTGAGCGTATACAGATGCAGGGAGCTTCAGTTTCAAGAAGCCTGCTACTAGAAATGAGTGTTAAAAAAAAGCATAAGGTCTATCCCGAACATAGTGTTTAATAAGTCATGGATTACCACGTATTTTTTCGCGGATGTTGGTAGTAAAGCAGCTTGCTTAATTTGCAGCAAACGTGTTGCCGTATTAAAAGACTATAACTTGAGCTGTTACTTTTAGACAAAACGTAGAAAAATATGGAAATATGTCGGAAGTAGCACTGATAAAAGTAAACTTTTTCAGTGCAAGTCTGTAAGAGACCAGTACAATGAAGTACACACACGTGCCCAAACTAAAGATGTCTTTAAAGATGTGTGGGATGGGGAAAATATTACTGAAAACCCAGTGCAAACAGAGTCACTTGATCCTTTATCAGGATGCATTTGAAGTGGTGAACCCATTAGGGTCTGGAAAAAAGAAGCACAAAGTACTTGCAATGTATCTCACACTGGCAGACTTATTACCACACCACAGGTCAAGTATTGACCAGATGCAACTTGTTCTGCTCTGCAAAGAACAAGATTTAGTAGTATTTTGGTCAGGATTTGGTCATGGGTCAGCTGGTCAAAGATTTGAAAGATCTTGAGAGCAATGGCGTGGCGTTACCTGATGGACAGGTCTGTAAAGGAATACTGCATGCTATTGCTGGTGACAATTTAGGGTCACATGGGATTGGAGGATTTCTTGAGAATTTCAGCTTGAGTGTTCATTTCTGCAGATACTGTGAAATAGACAGAAACACATTTCAGACAGATCCTCTCTGCAGGCACGCACAGTGCAGTCATACAGAGAACATGTACAGAGACTTGAAGGTGGTTCGGTCCAAAGTGGAGGTATCAAATATGACTCCTTGTTCAATGAACTGTCCTTCTTTCATGTATGTAAGCCTGGACTGCCTCCATGTATTGGCCATGATTTATTTGAAGGCACTGTAGCCTCTGATCTCGCGTTATACATCCAGCATCTGGTGAAGGTCAACAAAGAATTCACTTATCTTGAGTTGAACCGAAGGATTAACCAGTTTAAGTATCAAGGGAATGATGCAAATGATAGACCTTGTGAAGTCAGTCCAGGAAGTGATAAGCTGGGTGGTCATGCTGTCCAAAATTGGTGCTTGTTGAGGATGCTGCCAGTGCTAATTGGAGAGAAAATTAAATCTCCAGGTGACAATCAAACTTGGCAACTGGTTTTACAGTTAAGAGAAATTGTTTCTCTTATTTGTGCACCAGCTATTTCAGCCGGACAAATTGCATATTTGAGAGTGCTTATTGATGAGTATTTGCATCTCAGAAAGCAAGCTTTCCCTGGTCAACCACTAAAGCCCAAACATCACATTGTAAGCCACTATCCAGAGCTCATAATCCGTTTTGGGCCACTTATTGGTTTGTGGACACTCCGGTTCGAGAGTAAGCATACTTATTTCAAACAGTGTGCAAGAAAACTGCACAATTTTAAAAACTTGTGCTCAACTCTTACAGAGAGGCACCAGCTCCTCCAGGCATATCTCAATGCTGGCAATCTCCTCCCACAGGCTGTTGCAGTGAAAAAGGCAGCTGAGTTTTTCCTACAGACTTCAATCACAGCATCATGGCATCAATATCAAGCTTTGATTTTGGACCTGATAATACTTTGATTGCTCATGTAGCAACTGTGAAAGGCACAAAGTACAAAAAAAAAAAAACAGGCTAATTTTTAAAATGAAAAGTTTGGAAGGCCTTGTGATGGGAAAGATCATTGTGGTACTTATCCACAATGGTTCAGCAGTGTATTTTGTCACTAAAAAATTTCAAGCCCTGCTTCTTCATGATATAGGTGTTTATGGCTTGACACCACTGCGGGAATGCTACTGTTGTGTTAAACAAGACGACCTAGTTGATTATTACCCTTTACCAGAGTATGCATTGTGTGACATGTCAATTGTTGTTCCACACCATTCTTTCCTCTCAACAGACAGCAATGGTGACCTTGGTGGACGAGCTGAAGGAGGTAGTCCGTAGAGCCTTGCCAAATCTTTCTGAAGCTGTCCAGGAGATTTTGATCGAGAGGTTAATAAGCTCTAGTTTAGAGTCAAGAGAAGACCTCAGATATGTCAAAGAAGATGACATTGCAGATTTGCTACCTGTTATTCAACAGAGAAAACTTTTGGATGCATTCAAACTGGGTATGTTTGCTTACTTGCTATTTCATTATACATCATAATAATTCATTTAAGGAAATTAAAAACTGTGTGACCTATTTCATTTTTTTGTCAATTTTAGAGGCAGAGACAATCACCTTGGACATTGAAGTCCTGTCTTCTCCCACCACTGCTGATAGCAGTGATTCTGCATCACTTTCCAGTCATTCTGCCTCATCTGTGGCCTCCTGCTCAGCATCTAATGTAACTGAAGACAGCCAGCCCTCCTCTCAGGTAAAGAAATCATGGCCAGAATCTTTTCAGGTGCCATGGAACCTCATGCCTGCAGACATTTGTTCAGCCATATCAGATGGTAAGAGGCCTTCACCTGCTGCACGGTGGCAGATGGTAAGAGTAGTAGCAGATGAGATGAGGAAAAATGAGGCAAACCCAACACGCTCACAGTGCCTTACAGTTTGCAGAAACATTGTCCGTCAATATCCGAACAGTTTTGCTGATCAACTGGACAATGGTAAGCTTCTGGGAAGTGGATATGAATCACTCCTAATCCAAGTTAAAAATCGAATCGAAAACCTCAACCGCACAAGCAGCTTTCAGCAGCACTGGACCTCTGGCCGTGGCGAGAAGAGAGGACCAACAGACACATATGGCTGTACGAGATTCCAGCCCAGCCTACCACCAGAGGAGACTGAAACAACAGTAGAGAGCAAACATCAAAAACTCCAAGAGATGTACACTCGGGAAAGAGTAAATGGAGGTGACAGAGCTGAAATAAAGCAGCTGACGGAAGACACATATTATCTACAACGGTGCCACATTAATGTTCTGCCAGCACCAACAATCGAAGATTTAAAATCCAAATGGCCCTACCTGTTTTCCCAGAAAGGACTCTATTCTCACTTTGAGCTTCTCACAGACATCCCTGTACTGCGCACTCTGGAGCTTGCCATAGAGGAGTGTGGTAAAGCCATCATTGAATTTTTTAAGACTAAACCCACCAATGCAAAAGTGAAGGAGGTTCTCTCTGTGTGTGAAGATGTCGAGTTGCCATGTTTTGTGCTCCAGCTTCTGATGGCTCACTTTCCCGAGGACATTACAAATCTGATCCTACTTGCAGATGTAAGTTTTCTTTTTATATATACATATACTATGTCATACAATGACTCATCTTATAACAGCCCAATTTGTATTTCACTTTCTATGTCATAGGGATCTGCCACTACAGCTGACATTGAGAGGACAATCAACGTACCTGAAACTCCTCGTCTGATACTACTTGGTATGTTTAACCACTGCATATGCAAGCAACAAAATTTTCTTTTAAAGGTACCATTCCAAAACAATATTGCTTACAAAATTAGTGAGTGCAATTGGTGAGATAAACTTTATATTGCTGACTCTGTGATCAAGGCAGGTTTGTCTTCAAAAGCACCAAAAAAACACAGCTGTTTTTTTTGCTACACATCCAACCAGATGCACAATAACTACTTTGTAACAAGAAAAAAACTTAACATTTCTCCCTGTTACTGTACTATTATTGCTTTAAGATTAAGATACAGATGGGCAGAATATTCATGATGGATTAAATTCTAAGTTTCAGGTGACATGGCAGGAATTCAGCGCTGGATGGTCAGCCTTGAGGGACACATCCTGTGTGAGGGGATTCAACCCACGTTCTTGACGGGGCCTGCTGCCTTGTTTTCAACGTTCTACACCTTTAATCTACAGTACCAAGAAGAGGCAGCATGCACCCTCGAGTTCATCCAGAGGTTAGATACTTACCTGAATTTTTCTTGTGTGTTCAATCATCTATAGATTGTCTGCCTTTTATTGTGGTATTTATCAGATTGAGTTCAATAACTTGATTTTACATACTTAAACACTATCATTTTTCAGACGTTTCATTGGAATCAACCCTGAGAGAGGCAGCAAGACTGGCCGAGGCAAAGTGGTATCCAAGAAAACGGGCAAAGTTACAACCAAGAAGAGCACAACTGTCAACCCACGTGTCCACTCTGCTAAAGAGACTAATGGATTTGGAGTGGGACTTTCCCTCTTATTGTTACCCACGTTCATCCTTCATCTCTCTCCCTGTCTGAACACATCTTTTCTTGTCTCTTTCTCTGATATTTTCTATTCTCTCAATCATTCACTCATGACATCTCAGTCTTACACCTTGTATTTGTTTTGTCATTCTTTATGTGTTGTGTTCTGTTTCTGAAACTATATGATCTATTTGGATGTTAAAGGTTGGAATGTTATGGTTTGCTGAGGTGTTAGTTCATGGCTTGGGACATTTTAAAATAGGGGGAATGAGGGGCAGCAATGTTAAATTTGTATGGAAGAAGTTGCTAGTATAAGTTATTTTGGAGCTGATCCCCCCCTGTTTTTAACATGTAATTTTTATATGTAATACTGTTCACTGTTTAACATGCAATTTGTTCAGCATGTCAAGTTTTTACATGTCATGTTAACATTAAAATGAAAGTAAAGTGCAATAAGAAGCTGCTTTTTCTCTTACATTTTATTCACAGGATTGAAAAATCGAAAAGGTTAATTTTATTACGGTTTGCCTTCCATGCTTGTGGCCAGGTTTTGTAATACCTAAAGTCAGTGACAGTCTTGTAACTTGTTTTTCTTAACAAAATTGCAGCAACATAATGGCAACTCAGCTGCCACTTCTTTACTGTTTTTTTTTACAGTTCACATTGTTTTTTTTATTTACGGTACAAAACTGTAAATTTTAGTGACAGTAAATAGATGTTAATTTTACAGTAACATAATGGCAACTGAGCTGCCAGTTCTTTACTGTTTTTTTACAGGAAATGTATTACAGTGTAGGCAGGAGAAGACTGCAAGGGGTGCTAGGGCAGTGGCTTAAGCTAAGCAGGGACAATGGTTGAATTGGGAAAGTGTAGAGAGTAGGAAGTTTAGCTGGAGGGACCTGTGGAGTATGGAGGAGAGCCGCATTAGATTCCTAAAAGGAGCTTCTAATGATGTGTTGCCAACCCCCCAGAACCTGAAGCTCTGGGTAAATGGCGACCCATCATGCCCATTGTGTTCAGGTACTGCAACCTTAAGACATAATCTGTCAAGCTGCAAAATTAGTTTATCATACGTGTCGACATAATCAGGTGTTAAGAAGCTTAGCTGCAGGTATTAAAGAGAGAAGAAGACTTCAGGAGGTTTTAAAAAAGAGAGTCTATTTGTGTGTGTGTTGTGGGACTAACTAGGTGAAACACTGATGAAAGGAGGTTCCCACTAGATTACCCCAAAGATGTGTTAATTTTCACTGCTCTCTATTTAAGCCATAATATCTGATTAGTGACCTTAGGTTCTTCATTGAGAGCTTGTCCTTTTCTGGAGCACAAGTTTCTTGTGTTTTAGTTGAACTGAAGTCCTTCCTCGTTCGAGTGACGGAAAGAAGGAGGGGGTGGCAGAGCATTCAGCCTGATTGAGTCATTAGTGTAGTGCAATATGTTTTTTGCCAATTCAATATCGATTCATAAAATCCTGAAATCAATCATTTCCGTTGCAATGACCCTCGCTCCCATGGGGGCAGTGTGATTGCCGCCGGAGTGTGATTGATGTTGATCAGAGGCCCCGCTCGACCCCCAAACAACGTCTGTTATTTATTCATTAAAAGGCTGACAGTGGTATGTAGTGGTGTGTTAAAACCAGCACCAACAACATTAAAAGCCGACGTTTGGATACACAAAGTCGATAGTAGTTACATAGTGTGTGGGCCTTGTGAGTCAATGTTAAAACACTGCAACAATACGATCAACCTAGGTAACCATTTGAGTTGACAACACACAGATGTTTTGCAACCTGTTGCTAACGCTAAAGCTGTAGATCACACACACATGCAGGTTGACAAATCCTGCATAAATGTTTATTACTTTTGTTAAGTTCCGCTCAGGCAAAAATGTGCACTTTTCTGAACTTTAAATTTATTTTAGTTTTAGTTTTAATTTTTATTTAATAAGGAAATGTAATGGTAAAATACATTTTGGTGTCAGTTAGCTCTAACTCAATACAGATAATACATGCTTTATTGAACACATATCAGTGTTCTAATGAATTATCTGGGTATTTCTGACATCAACACACAAAACTGAATAAGGACAGAGGGATGTTGTATGCTGTAAAGACCTCTGATGCAATCTGTGATTTGTGATAAATAAAAGTGACTTAACTCTCCCACCATGAAGAGCTGCATGTCTTTTTGGGAGACTTTGCCGGAGGCTACATGAGGGGTTGGTCCTCATTTTACCCATGTTTTGTATTTTTCGTCCTTCAGCCAGTGCTCATTAAAAAGGTACCTTTCTGGCATGTTTTAACTTTCCACTCACTGTATCTTTAGGGGACAGAGTCACACAACAAGACAGACAAACAGATCTCAGTCACATGCAGACGCAAAGGGGCAAGCACCAATAAATTGAAACATTTACAAGGATTTCAAGCTCCTGTCAATACCCTGAGAAAACCCTTCAGTAAATCTTTTCCCCACTGCTTGTCTCCGTATCTCTTCTCTAATTCCATTAAAGTTTTGTCAATTTGGGGCAGTACTCTGTTGTAGCCTGCCACGCTATGAACAATAATGCTGCTTAAAAAAAAATAAATCAAAAAATAAAATGTGAGCTGTCTGTGGGTACTTTCAAGTAACAAATCAAATCATCTTTTGGGAGGAGGCAGCTCTAGAATAAACTATGATTTTTGACTCACTGATTTTTGCGATGGGTTCGCTGTCTGGCCTCGGGTGCGTGGCTCTGGAGGAAGACCTGCAGCTTAGGAGGATCACAGATGGTGGGGATAATGAAGTGCCCCATCTCATGAAGACTGGGGTTAGAGCAGTCACTATGATTAACACAAACAACAAATGATGTCTTACTGTGTGCTGACACAGTAGCATGTCACATGTTTGAGGTGTTCAGTGGTAATGTGAAAGCGTACTTCTCCAACAACATTGTGAGCCCCTGCAGGCTCCTGGGGTGCAGGCGAAGGTGTCGGGACATCAGACTCTTGTGGAAGGTGCTAAGGGTGCTGTAGTGCTCAATGATGGGCTGGACTGGTCCCAGCCTATCCACATGGACCACCTGAGTCCCACCCAGGAGGAAGCTGATCCTCTCTTTCAGCCAATCTGTCTGCTGTTGCAGGCTGTGATAGCTGGGCAGCTGGTCAAACATCTGAAACCACACAGGCAGAGGAGGGGTCACAAAACAAGAAGGACAAAACAGATGTGACAGCAAGAGCACTGTGGCTGCATTACTTTGGTCCACTGATGATGAACATCCATGGTTCCCAGCATAATGTCTCCAGAAGCATTCATCCCTGACTGGTCAGCAAACACCACAGTGTGTCCTGGAGGGAAGGTGGAGGGGCAGATTAATTCTACACATCTATGCAAGTGAATTTTGTTGGTCTTAAGCAGTGAAGCTAAATCAGAGAAATCAGAGGTTGAAAATGATGCTGTTTTGACACTGCATATTTAAAACACTTAAGTTTTACAACTGCCATGTCGAGTTGGGTTGAATCCCGGTCCCCGGTCTGGTCTAGTGTATAAACTTAAAACTGTTTGACTGTAAGCAAACTCACAAACAGCCATTTTCACACGTTCTGACACACTAAAACGGAGCCTAAATCAGCATGAGTTCAGACAGCGTCACAGTGCTAGGCCGAACTTTTATTGCATTAGAAACAATCAAGATTTATAGACTTTTTTACCCAAATTTTTTCAAGACTTATCCATGCCTTTAAGGTAATTTTTTATGACCATGCATTACACTACTTTTGTCTTACTTTCACCAAAATGACATCAGAAGTGTGATTAGCTACTGTAAATGTAAGATGATCATGTTTCAGAGTTGGCAATCAGAGAACAGAAGATCCAGTTTATTGCAATTCATTAACATACAAATCCAGTAGTGGGCAATGTTGTGTTTTTTTTTTTTTTTTTATGAAGGCTCACCGACAGAGAAAGTCTGAATCATTCATGCATTCATCACATGCAAAGGTTACCACTCTGTCATAAGATCATCCTCCTGTTGACAATAGTGTGATGATAAAGAACATTTCAATAGCCTTTAAAAAAATCAAATTAAATTAAAGCTACAAGCAGCAATGAATGGGCCTTTGCACCGCCACGCAAGTTGGGGTTGCTGGCAGGACTTCAAGTGTCGCAATCATTCATTTCAGTGAAAGTTGGATAAAGTAGAGAGTTCAGACCCTTGAGTGAGATATTTCACATGGTGTAGTACTTCCTGTGGCCAGTAGGCGGCACTGGAGGCCACACAAAATCTACATCATCTTGGTCTACGTGATTTGTACACCAAACCATGTAAATTTCATGTAAATCAAAGGACAGTTGTGTTACGAGGCTTACTTCCTGTTGCCAGTAGGTGGCTCAGTAATTATAATAATTAAATGAGATGTTGATATGTTCAGGGCTGCAGCCTGACAACAACTGTTAAATCTGGGGCCAATTGGTCAATGCAAACTGAAGTTAAAACAACTTCCGGTTTGGTGGTAACCACTGGGTCTCCGTGGCAACAGCGTTCACGGTAAACCTATACTTCAGAGGGAGGCACCATTAAGGTCTTAAAGCCTTTGTCACCAGATTTGAAGTGAATTGGATGAAATCTGTAGGAGCAGACCATCAAAGAAGAAAGCATGTAATTTCCATGACATGTCATGTTGCCTGTAGGGGCGCTATAAGTAATGATAATGGTTGTCATGTAGAAGTAGATACATTTCCTCCCACCCAAGCATGAGACAAGTAAAATATCAGATTTTTCACCAGATAAGTCACTCAAAGTTTCATGACTTTCATTCAGTGAAACTTGGAAAAAGTATGTAGAGACTTTGGACCCTTGAGGGAGATATTTCACATGGTGAATTACTTCCTTGGGACAAACAAAATCTACGTCATCTTGGTCTACATCATTTGTAAACCAAACAATGTAAATTTCATCTCAATGAAAGGATAATTGTAGGGGAAACCATACTTCCTGCTGGAAGTAGGTGGCGCAGTGAGTATCATAGTTCAATGACATGTTGATGTATTCAGGGCTGCAGCTTGACCACACCTGTAAAATCTGGGGCCAATCGCTCGATGTAAAGTGAAGTAAAAACAACTTCCTTTTTGGCAGTCACCACGGGGTCATCGTGGCAAAAGCATTCATGGAAAACCTATACTTCGGAGGGAGGCATCATTAGGGTATTAAAGGTTTAGTCACCAGATTTGAAGTCAACCGTATAGGATATATAGGAGCATTCCATCAAAGACGAAAGCATGTAATTTCCATGACATTTCATGTTGCCAGTAGGGACTAGTAAAAGTAATGGTAATGGCTGTCATGTAGATGTGTTCAGGGCAAGACAGTCACCAAACTTGGTGAAGATTGGACCATGTCCCTCAGAGTTATAAACTACTCCCTGGTTAATGGTGAGACATGGAAATGATTGGCCCAGTAACAACCGCACAATGTGACGAAAACTCCCTAAAGTAATAACTTTTGATGTCCCAGGCCTTCTGAGAGGATTTTTAAATTTTGAAGTCAATCGAATGAAATCTGTAGATGATCAAAAAATTGCAAGCCCTGAAAATGGCCGAAAATACGCCAAAATTACGCCAAAATTGCACATTCAATTCAAAATGGCTGACTTCCTGATGGGTTTAGGGTATGGGTCCATGAGGCTTTTTTGTAGGTCTTGAGCTGTTACACGTGCCTCCCAAGTTTTGTAGCTCTAGGTGAAATGTACTGTGGGGGCTGCTTTGTTGAAATCTGTAGGGGACCTTACAAAGCCATTTTGGCACATCAGTCCAAAAAAATCACATATGTGCAAAATCGTCATATAGATGTGTTCAGGGCTGGATTCCTATCAAACATGTGACGTTTGGGTCATATTGGACCATTTATAACAGAGTTACATACCATTTCCTGGCAGAACATGCAAATTAGATGCCTCATACAGATCACATGGTGTGATGAAAACTCATGATTTGAACAACTTTTGCTGTCAAAGGTCTTATGAAGGTAGCCATGACATTTGAAGTCAATCTGATGAAAGTTCTGGAACTAGTTCTACGACCCCTGAAAATGGCCAAAAATAAACCAAAATTACAACTTCAACTAAAAATGGCTGATTTCCTGTTGGTTTTACGATATGGCCCCAAGATACTTTTTTGTAGGTACTGGGGTGTTGCACAGGCCTCCAAAGTTTCACAACTGATACATTTCCTCCCACCCACACAGGAGACCATTAAAATATGAAATTTTTCACCAGACCTGATAAGTCTGCAAAGTTTCATGACTTTTTAATATGTTAAAGCCCTCAAAAAAGCAATTCATTCAAGAGAAAAAAATGCTAATAATAATAATAATTAAAACTGCAAGCAACGATGAACGGGCCCTCGCGTCTCCATGCACGTCGGGACTACTACTCTGTATCAAGCATGAGAAATTTTGGGAACTTCCTGTTTAATGGTGAAACATCAAAGTTGATAACCTAGCCATGCCCACATGGTGTGATGAAAACTCAGAAATTGAATAACTTTTGATGTTCCATGATCTTTCATTTCAGAGAAAGTCAGAACAAGCAGGCAGAGAGTTTTGATCCATCAGTTAGATATTACATGTGGGGTAATACTTCCTGTGGCCACTAGGTGGCCCTGGAGACCACACAATGCATGTCACCTCGGTCTATATCATTTGTAAACCAAACCATATAAATGTCATTTTAATCAAAGTATAGCTGTGTTAAGAGGCTTACTTCCTTTTGCCAACTGGTGGCGCTGTGATTATCATAACTTACTGACACGCTGATGGGTTCAGGGCTGCACCTTGATCACACCTGTAAAATTTGGGACCAATCAGTTGATGCAAAGTGAAGTTACAACAACTTCCTTTTTGGCGGCGAAGACCATGTTGCCATGGCAATTGTTCATGAAAAATCTTTGACATAGTAAGGAAGCATCGTCAAGGTCTAAAAGCTTTTTTTTTTTTACCAAGTTTGAGCAGAATATGGTCAACCAGTAAGGAGGTGCACATCAAAATATAAAACATATAGTTTCCTGTCTCCAGTAGGTGGCCCTGTCATGATAACTTGATAGAGCCATGCAGATATGTTCAGGCCTGGACTCTTATCAAGCATGAGAAGTTTTGGGCAGATCAGATATGTTTGGCTGAGTTATGACCAAAATCATGTTTCATAGCCAAACATCAAAGTTGGAAATCAAGCCACGTCCACATGGTGTGAAAAAAAAATCAAAAATTTAATAACTTTAAATGTCCCATGATAGTTCATTTTATTAAATGTCAGAAAGTGCATGCAGAGAGTTTGGACCATTGAGTGAGATATTTCACACAGTGTAGTATTATCCTATGACCACTAGGTGGTGCTGGAGACCACAAAATCTAAGTCATCCTGTTCTTCATCATTTGTAGAGCAAAGCCTGTGAATTCCACGTAAATCAAATGATAATTGTGTTACAAAGTATACTTCCTGTTGCCAGTAGGTGGTGCATTGAGTATCATGGTTAACTGACATGTTGATGTGTTCAGGGCTGTAATCTGATCACACCCGTAAAAAATCTGGGGCCAATCGGTTAATGCAAACAGAAGTTAGAGCAGCTTCCTGTTTGGTGGAGAATACTGCATTGCCACAGCAACAGCGTACATTCAGTCAGATATTTCATGTGGGGTAATACTTCCTGTGGTGTGGTGGTGGAGCTAAAGACCACACAAAATGTAAGTCATCTTGGTCTACATAATTTGTACACCAAACCATGTAAATGTCATGTAAATCAAAGTATAGTTGTGTTTTCCAGTTGGTGGTGCTGTGACTATCATGCTTAATTGACATGATGTGTTCAGGGCTGCACCTTGATCACACTTGTAAAATTTGGGGCCAATCGGTTGATGCAAAGTCAAGTCAACTTCCTGTTTGGCGGGTGACCCCATGTTGATGTTCATGAAAAGGCTCTGAAATCACAAGCAGGCATTGTCAAGGTCTCAACACTTTTCTTACCAGTTTGAGCTGAATATGGTCAGCCTGTAAGGAGGTGCACATCAAAATATAAAACATATAACTCCCTGTCTCCAGTACGTGGCGCCAAGATGATAACTCAATTGAGCCATGCAGATGTGTTCAGGCCAGGACTCGGGGCAGATCAGATGATGTTTGGCTGTGTTACGGCAACTTCCTGTTTCATGGCAAAACATCAAAGTTGGAAACCAAGCAACGCCCACATGGTATGATGACAACTCATTTTTTTTAAGTCAGTTGTTATGTCACATGTCTTAAGGTCTTAGAAACCACATTTGAAGTCCATTGGGTCAAATCTGGAGGAGATATACATCAAAGAAGAACCTTTGATTTTCATGTCATTTCCTGTGGCCAGTAGGAGTCGCTATAAGACATGGTAATACTTATCATGCAGATGTGTTCAGGGTGACTGTCATCCAACATGTGCAAGCAGCGATGAAAAGGCCCTCTCACCCCCATGCAAGTCCAAGCTACTGGCAGGACTCTGAGTAACGCAATCATCCATTTCAGTGAAAGTCAGAAAAAGTACGCCGAGAGTTTGGACCCTTGAGTCAGATATTCTACATGGTGAATTACTTCCTTTGGACACACAAATTCTATGTCATCTTGGTCTACATCATCTGTAGACCAAAACATGTAAATTTTATGAAAATCAAAGGATAGTTGTGGTATGAGACATACTTCCTGTTGTAAGTACTGTAGGTGACGCAGTGAACATCATAGTTCAATCACATGTTGATGTGTTTAGGGCTACAGCTGGATCACAACTTTGAAATTTGGGGCGAATGGGTCGATGCAAACTGAAGTTACAACAACTTCCTCTTTGGCTGCAACCACTCAATGGCAACAGTGTTCATGGTAAACCTATACATCAGAGGGAGGCATTATTAAGGTCTTAAAGGTTTTGTCACCAGATTTGAAGTCAATTGGATAAAATCTGTAGGAGCAGTCCATCAAAGAAGAAAAGCATGTAATTTCCATGACATTTCATGTTGCCAGTAGGGGGTGCTCTAAGTAATGATAACGGTTGTCATGTAGATGTGTTCAGAGCAAGACTGTAATCAAACATGTGAAGTTTGGTGCAGATTGGAGCATGTCCTTCAGAGTTATAAACTACTTCCTGGTTAATGGCAAGACATGGAAATGTGTGGCCCAGTAACGGCCACACAGTGTGACGAAAACTCATAATGTAATAACTTTTGAGTTCCAGGGCCTTCTGAGAGGATGTTTAAATTTTGAAGTCAATATGATGAAATCTGTAGGAGAAGAATGAGCAATAGCAACCCCTGAAAATGGCCAAAAATACACCAAAATTGCACATTCAATTCAAAATGGCTGACTTCCTGTTGGGTTTAGGATATAGGTCCAAGAGGCTTTTTTGTAGGTCTTGGGCTGTTACATATGCCTCTAAAGTTTTGTAGCTCTAGGTGAAATGTGCCACATGGGCAGCTTCGTTGAAATCTGTAGGGGGCGCAACAGAGCCATTTTGGCACAGAAGTGCAAAAAAAAATCATATCAAATATCACGTTTCAGGTCTTCTGATGTGTGTGCCACGTTTGGTGAGTTTTGGTGCATGCTTGCCCCTCAAAAGGTGCTTTCAGTTTTATGGCGATTAAAGGGTAACTTGTTTGATGAAAACTCAAAAGTTTAATTTTTGTGCATCATGAAGGTCTTAACAATATTCTAATCAAATGTGAGGTTAATTGAGTTAACATGCTACAGGGGAAAAATCAAAGAGTAAAAAAAGTAACTTCCTGCTACCAATTGGTGCGTTATGACTATGATTCAAAATTTACCTTGCAGATGTCTTCAGGCGTTGACATATCTGTGAAATCTTGTAAAGATCTGACCATCTGGGGCAAAGTTATAACAGTTTTTGATGTCATGTAGAAAAATCGAAATTATCCACCCCAAGCCGGTAACGCCTTTCAACAAAAACTCACAATATTCATTTTCAAGCATCATCAACATTTTTAGGATTTTTTGAGACCATTTTGAGATCAATCAAGTCAACCTATTAGGAGCTGGACATCTTACTGTAAAACTTTGCCTTTCTTTTGCCAATAGGTGGCGCTCGCATTATCGCTTAAAATTGTCATATAAATGTGTTCAGGGCGGGACTCCTATCAAACTTGTGAAGTTTAGGTCATATTGGACCACTTACAGCAGAGTTACATACCACTTCCTGTTTGCTTCCTGGTTCATAGCAGAACATGCCAATTAAATGCCTCATACAGATCCTTCAATTTCAAGACGGTCCTCACCCCATTCAGTGCTCGGGCCCTAATAATTCTTTCAGTCTGATGAAGGTCCTCGCCCGGTTCGGTGCTCAGGCACTAATAATAATTCCTTGCACTCCAAGAGGGTCCTTGCACCGTTTGGTGCTTGGGCCCTAATAATAATTCCTTGGATTTCAATAGGGTCCTCACACCCATTCAGTGCTCAAGCCCTAAAAAATCCAAGGATTTCAAGAGGGTACAGTGTTTCCTCTACACTCATTTAGGAGTGGCGGCCCGCCACTCCTAAATCCTACCCGCCCCTCCTTCAAATGTCATTTTTTTTTTGGTTGTTTTTTTTTTTTTTAAATTGCAAATACACCACCGCTGCATCACAGCACAGTCCTGCACTGCGTTGGGTGTCGCGAGTGCTGAGGCAGATAACTATCTTGCTCCGTATCTACTCTTTGGGGTAGATACCACCGCCCCCTCCCACCCCTCAACAGAACTAATTGGTGCCGACGTTAATTAGCTACTCGCATCCAGGCATCAGGTCGGAGAGTCAGAGGAGTGTCGGCTTGAAAATAGCGTGCAACTTACCGGAGAAAAGGTAGACTTATTAGCTTAAGAAAACTTATAATAGATTTTATTAGTTAAATAAACATTCGCAAAATATTGATGGCCAGCTAAGGTTACGTAGCTTAAGTTAATTGGGCCCGGTGCCAACTCAACTCAGTGTCGCTAATGTGAGTAAACTAATTGATAGCATTAAGCGATATACACGCCATGATGTAACTGCTGACTGCATTTTCAGATGAGCTTGTTCAAATATTTTTCAAAGAAGAGAAAGACACCTGATGAGGATGGCGCTAGTCAGGTATCATTAGCCTTTTTACTGACTCAAATTATGATGGTTAGGTAAAAAATTATGTTCACACTTGTAATCAAATGTGACGTGAGTGTAAATTATCTACCGTTAATGTTTTATGTAATCGTATAAGACAAGTAACAGACAGGGAGGAGCAGTGGAACAAAGTGAAGGAGAGCAGAGTACAGGAGGGGGAGTGCCGAGTGAAGGAGCAGGAGAGCAAAGTGATGGTGCAGGAGAGAGAGATGAGAGTAGAGGAGAAAAACATAAAGGGAAACACAGGCTATCAGGCTGGGACCCTAAATGGGTTGAAAAAAAAAAAAAAAAAATTTAAAAATTATTGTTTCTATTTGTAGGTGAAGACTGACTTGAGAAACAGGCTGCAGGGGGATCACCTTGCAGCATGTATGCATCAACGGGCCACCTCTTGGGGAATTTCCGTACAACAGAGCCTTAGAGCTGTTCTACAAAAAACCAAGAAAAATCCATTGTTCTGAGCCTGGGTGCAAACTTTGCCACTGATTACAGCCCCATCAAGAAATTATTATTTATTGTTTTTATTATTTTATTGTTGAATTTTTGTTATTATTTTTTATTTTTACATTCAGCCTTTAAAAAGCGTCATTTGTTTACGCCGCCACGGCTCCCCGGAGAGCCTGCCCCCGCTGCTGAAAAAAATCCTAGAGGAAACACTGGGGTACTACGCCAAATTTGGCAGCTTTCTGGCTGTTGGACCAAGACCTCAGAAAGCTTGCTTGTGTCTTCACAACTTGTAAAAATTGTGAGAATTAGCCGCCTTTATCACCCATAATACCTCCACAGTAATGGATTTGTTTGCACCCAAAATGGTCCCGTTTGTAGGTGGTAAAGAGGAAAGCACTGCAGACGGCAGTGGGTGTCACGTTCGTCAACAGGGTGAAAAAACCAATGATTGGAGTAGATTTCTGTCAAAGGCTCAAAATAAAATGCCTTGTGTCAACAACTGATGGGATTCTATTACTCGTCCTTCCACAGAAATTTCTCCAGAATAGATTATTTTAAATTAGTAACTCTCTTGTTTTCCAGACAGACAACTCTGAAATTCACCCGATAATTATCTCAGACCACAGACCAATCAGTATCAATGTAATACAAGACTAAGCCCCAACCCTTTTGTGGACAGAGAAGTTGTCAGAGTACTTTTATTTTGAAACAGAAGGAGGGAAGTTTAAGTAAAACAGACTACATATATATGTATACACGTGTAAAAATTTAAATGTGTATGAGTAGCAGGTTTACCAGAACTATCAGGGATGCTGTTAACATGCGCACTGTAGCCTATACAGTAGGAGCACAGTCTAGGAAAACGTACAATTATTAAGCAGCCTATGAAAGAACAACAGTAAAAGGGAACTTCGGGAGGAAAGTGAAACTACAACTCCAGGTGACAACAATGACAGATAACAAGCCAAAACTATCCTCCTTGTCAAGTGCTGATGCATCTTATGCAAGTGAGCTACATGATTTCTGTGCTTGTTTTAAAGCCACCTACACCCAACTCGCAAACTCAGCTATAGCAGGGATTAATGGATGGGTGGGTACACCTCTGACACCTGCCTCCCTTTTTTGAGCATGTCAGAAGGGCTTTCAAGCATCTTAACATCGAGAAAGCAGCGGCGCCATATGGCATCAGTGGGCATGTCCTCAAAATGTGTGGTGACCAACTAGCACTGCTGTTCACAATGATATTCAATAGCTCACTGGCTTCGTCTGTCATACCCACAAGTTTTAATATGTCTGCCATGAATGAGTATTGCCCAGTGGCTTTCATCTCTGTAGTTATGAAGTACAGTGAACCCTCGTTTATCGCGGGAGTTGCGTTCCAAAAATAACCCGCGATAAGTGAAATCTGTGAAGTAGTCAGCTTTATTTTTTACTATTATTTTACAATGCAATACTGTACTGTAGAATGAAACCAAAAATCAAAACCTGTTTTCAGGCCCAAAATTTGTTTAAGAAATAAAAATATTAACGTTTTCTTACAAATAACTATGATAGTTTAAAGAACGGTATTGTAAAACAATAATTTGAATACAGTACAGTATAGTAATGAATACAAGGTTGGAAACATTGTCACTCACGCGTATTTCACAGTCCCTCCAGCTGTGCCTCTCCGTCCTCACTCCGCTGCGCTGTAGCGTCTGTTTCAACTGCAGGCTGCACAGGAGTCTTTCTCCGAGAGAAGAACATCGTTATAAATGCACTGTAAAAAAAATCCGCGGAGCAGCGAAGCCGCGAAAGGTGAACCGCGTTATAGCAAGGGTTCACTGTACTTTGAATGTCTGGTTAAGGATTTCATCTGCTCCTCACTGACCAGCACATTGGACCCTCTAGAGTTTGCCTAGCCTCCCATTCGGTCTACAGAGGATGCCTCCATATGACCCTATCTATCGAGCTGTGCTGCATTTTAAGTGGACAGGAGAAAGATACTAGATAAGGACACAACTGATGGAACCAATGGGACAATTGAGACAAATAAAAAGGCACCACAGAAGATCACAAGCACATCACACGCATCAAAGAGATGAATTTTTGAATTATTCAGTTGTATGGCCTTCAAATAAAGAGAAGGAAAGAGGTAGTTGATGTTCGTCTTGATCTCTAAACTTTTTTCACCACTATCCAAATGGTTATTGAATGTTAAGATTTCACCAGCTACACAAAAGATTACCATTGTTTGGATGGTAAATTTTAAATAATATGCTATGACAAGACAGGCAGATTTGGATTACTGTCAGCTGTGAGAGCAAAGAGATGTCCTGTCCTCAGTGAGACGTTTTACCTTGGAGGTTGATCAGGGCCTCAGGGTTCTGCTGAGACAGTCGGCTCAGACTCTGAAGTTGACTGCACCTGTGGGCCACTCCCCAGCTTCTCTGCCACCTACACAACACAACTGATGTCTTTATCATGGTAATATGTATACAGGCTTACAAAAGATCAGGCACAAATCTTGAATTATAGCTGCTATGCAGCAACGGGTCAGGGCCAGGTATTTTTAGCAGCAAGCAGCAGATGAGTTGGTATACAATGAGCAACATTAGAACATGCATTCTGCATCACATGAGGCTAGATAAAATTCTGAAATGTTACACACTGGATGAACCACGAACCTTTAGGATTTACTTGGCAAGAATTTGTAAGTACTATTTACAGCACTGTTTAGTCAAACATTTTGATGCACTGTAGGCTCAATTTTTGATCAATCAAAAATCTTGATTTGATAAATCTTTGCTGTACCATTTGTGTAGGACAGTGTCAGGATGAAGCAAGTTGATGTCAATTGAGGAAAAAATGTGGGAAAAGAGAGGTTTAATTAGTTTTATCGTTTTTGATTAAAAAAAAAAAAACAGAGAGATGGACTTCATAATGTGTACCACAGTAAAGTGTACAGAAAGTTCTTCACAAATGGGCTTATATTTTAGTGTGTGTTGCAAAGCTGCAGCATGCATGAATGATTTATTACAGATTTTCAAACTTTTAAAATTTAGAGGGTTGCTGTAGCGCCACCAGCAGGACTTTTTGGCTTGTGTTTGCAGCTGAAGAAGTTTGGCATAGCACAGGAACTTATGTGCAAAATTTGATTTATTTTTAAGCATGGGAAGTTGGATTTCCTCAGAATAACAACAATAACAATAACAATAACAATAACAACAATAATAATAATAATAACTGCATTGAGGAAAACAAGAGGGACCACCAGATTTGCTGCCCAGCCCAAAATAATAATAATAATGATAATAATAATAATAACAATAATATAATAACACCTGGGAAAACAAAAGGGACCAGCAGCTTTGCTGCCCCACCCCTAATTGAAGCTCAAGAGTCCCAGTTTCTATGAGAATCTTTTTTTGTGTCATTTCAATCATGCTTTGCCATTAAGTACAATAGAGAGGAACAAGCCTTAGGGCTGACTGCTGATTCCCTAACTCTAACTAGGCTGACATTCGTTGTTACTCTGCACTGAGAGCCAAAGAGCCAGGATGTTGAACCAAGTAAGCGTTTGATTATTATGCCTAGCACAATGCTTATCAGATTGTTCAGACAGATAAGTAGACATTTTCAGGTAGACCACAGAGTTAGCAGCTCCCACAGCACTTACTAAGCATTAGGGCAAAGATTAGAGATGAGTGTACCTGATATCCACAAGGTCAAATTTCTGACACAGTTCCTTCTTCAGTCTGTCCAGCTCTTCTCTCAGAGGAAGACTGGCCCTGTGCTTCTTTGTTGCCTCAGGTTCATTGTTCCTGAGCCACAAGCTGACAAAGAAAAGATAATATGAAACCAGTTTGAGTTGAATATTAGAGGAAGACTTCTATAAAAACACAATGATCGACATCTTTAGTTGTGATAAACCCACATAGAATTATCCCCAAATATGCAGCTCCCCCCATGTCTATGGAGCTTTCAAGCATCCTCTTTTTACACCTCACAACTTTTACATTTTTACTCAGTGCACTCATTAAGCTTGTTTCCAGCAGCAGTGGCTATTTCCTGTTAAAAAAAAACTACCTGGGGTGCCATCCCAATGAGGGGCAAAACTGCATCTAGAAAAACCATTTTCACGTGAGTCATCAGTCTGAACAAGGTGCGAGTCAAATGGACATCAGAGGACCTTTTCTGACAATTTGTAGTAAAACATTGCCCACCAATCAGCCAAAAATCCATTGGAATAGATTTAAGAGCATACCTACCACATACATAGTAAAACGGCATTTTTAGGGCCCGAGAACTGACCACAGTGTCCAATTTTATCACCTTCGTGATGAAAAGTTATCAAAGGTCTGCGCAAAACTGTTGTCGAATTTTGATGTTTCACCGTAAAACAGAAACTTACTGTAGTGCGAACATTGTCCAATCTACCTGAAACTTCATAGGTTTGATAAGGGTCTCGCACTGAACACATCCATATGACAAAATTCACTCTGCATCCTGTAGCCACCTAGTGGCTACAGGATTTTTTTAAAATATACTTTTACAAACTTGACCAACATAATTAATGGGATCCAGTTGAAATCCTGCCTGATAATCTTAAGACCTCCAAGACTGGAAGTTATCAAAGCCCCAGGCAAAACTTATTGCGACTGTCTGTGGCTTAGCATCGAATGTTAATGATATTTTGCCATAGAGGGGGAAGTTATTATAACTTTACTGAACATGCTCGAATGTTCTCCAAACTTGGCAGGGTGGACAACAGTCCAGCACTGAGCAGGTCTTTAAGCTAATTTTGCTTCAACGACAGCAGGTAGACAACAGGCTCTGTAGCTCCTCAAATCCTTGCTACTTTTTTTGCTATATTTTGCTATTTTTTCGACTCCATGGCCCCTTCTGCTGGAGCATGACTTTTCTAGGATAGAGAAGGACCTATCAACATTGGGAAAAAGTTGTGTGGACTTTGGACTGAATGCAACAAATCGCAAGAGAATCCCCACCAACAGCATATACCCAGTGGCCAGTCAGACCAGACGGGAGAAACGAACCCGAAAGCACTGGACAAAGAGAGGGAGGAGAGCCAGCAAGGCTGACCCAACTTGGACCGAGAGCTGTTCCTCTACCAAGCCTTTTTCTAACTAATGTCTGGTTGCAAGACAATAAAGTGAATGAGATGTGATTAAGACTCACTTAGCAAAAATCAAAGAAATCACAGACTGCCCTGCACACATTTTCACAGAGACATGGTTGACCCCTAACATCTCGGATCAAGCTAGTGCACTAGACCAGTGGACCGTGTTGGGAGCCATAAGGGCACAAGACTCAGATGCAAATTCAAAAACTGCACTGCAGTAATTGAATGATGCCACAAGCAGCAACATGCCCAAAGACCCAGATGGAATTTTCATAGTAGCTACTGATTTTAACCAACTCATCCTTCAACTCTGAAGATGCAGCAGGATCAAGGACAAATGAAATTTCACTTTTTAAACTTTAAAAAATAACTAGTAAATCTACCTTCTATCCTCAAAAGGCTCAGTCATTCACAAGCAAAATTGGTCCCTTTGTGAAAGACTGTTGTTGGAAACCATGGATGTTGTGTCCTCCGGACTAAAGAGGAAAAGAATCATCCAGATTGTGAACAACTCAAAGGTCAAAAGCTACCATCTTTGATGGTATGGGGGTGTGTTCATGCCCATGGCATCATGGGTAACTTGCACATCTGTGAAGGCACCATAAATGTTGAAAAGGTACATTTAGGTTTTGGAGCAACATATGCTGCCATCTAGGTGACATCTTTTTCAGGGATGTCCCTGCTTATCCCAGTGAGACAGTGAGACACAATCTGCACGGGTCTCATAAATAAAACAGAGCATGGCATTCATACTTAAAGCATACCTACAGGCAAGCCAAAATCTGCATGCACCGAAAATATTCAGATATATAAAACAAGGCATAGGCCGGCTAATCTGCAGTTTTCTTTTATAAATCCCATATCAACTTGGAATTGTCCGCAAGTGGATCAGCATCATATCCCACCTCCTACATGTCCACATTCAACCATAAATGATCAATGCAAAGAACTACAGACTACAGTGGCTACAGACAACTACAGCATCAAATTGATTTTTTTTTACGCCTTGCCAGAATGATTGAGACATCAATGGTATCCCTGACTTTCAAAATGAAAGTTTGATAAATGAACACAGTTTATTTGTTTATTTGAGTTTGTTATGACAATCTTGGCCTGCATTATGATTAAAATTCATAAAGAGGATATGGAGTGCATGGAGATGACTGGCTTTATTTACAGAGTTTATTAATTCATGCAGTCCATATGTACAGGTGGTGAAGATGGGTCCTTTGAGGTGACTGGAGAGGGCAAAGTGTCTGTGACAGCAATGGAGGTGTCTCAAGTGCACTCACTGTGCACAGTCCTGTTAACTGCAGCAATTTTAAATACAAAAATAAATAAAAATAAAAGTTTTACTTTGTTTTGTTGTTTTAAGATTATTATTTTGGGGCTTTTAGCCTTTAATTGGACAAGACAGTAGAAGAGTGAGAAGGGGAGAGAGGGGATTCCACGCAGCAAAGGGCCAAGGCTGGAACCAAACCTGTGGGTGCTGCAGCGAGGAGTTAACCTCTTAACCAACTAAGCCCCTGGGTGCCCCGAAGTTGTACTTTATGATACATGAACTGAATTAGAAGATGTTATTGAACACTGTTGATGCTCTGTTTTACAGTTATTTCATGCTTTTGATGATGTGCACATTTTGCTTCACAGCTGACCACAAGTGTCGCCATACACAGTCCGGATGTCTCCTCTGTGCTCTGGGGCATGTGACAGTGAGATGGCACTGATGAAATAAACTGAAATGAACAAGTGAAATGTGCTTATGTAAAAGTTATAGTTCATGAGCACAAATAAGACTGCTGGATTGAATGTTTATGATAAAGAGGATCTACAGGTAATGTGTGAAGTGAGGCAAAATTGAATTTGTGACAGTTGTATTATATGTGTAATTATTTAGTGTGGATGCTTAAGCAGCCACACTATTTTTGTTCTTCTCTTTATTAGTGTGGATGCTCATGCAGTTCGTACAGTTTTTGAGTTTTGGCGATTTAAGTTTTATGCTCTTTTCAGACGATTTCTGCATTTATAATGGAGTCAAATGGAGACGGAATGTTCATGGCTAGAGTGGAGAGGATCTCGGCAGAGTGTAAAGGAGCTGAAAAATAATCTAAAATTTTTCCGAACAAATTGGAGCTACTCCCACAGCTAGCAGTCAATGTACACAATTTGTACATCCTAACGTAGAAAAACTTGTGGAGGTCAGATTAACGCACGTTTGAAAGCCGACAACCCAACATAGCTGGCTCATGGAACCTCAAAAATAAGGGAGACCCAAAAAATTCCCCATTTAATCCAATACAAACTGAGATGAGAAATTACTGGAAAATGGCAGAGGAGACTGTTTCTAACGCAATGATTTGGGCAATTTATCAGAATTTTTTTCAGACAAAAATGATACGTGCGTGTTCAGGAGAACCTCTTTTCTCTTCCCGTTGCAATGTTTTGACTGTTTGGTGAAAGGTATGGCTGTAAAATTGAGTAGTTTGACAGGTACATTTCCATCTAATTCAACTGCCTTCTTTGAGCTGACCTGAGAGGAGAGAGGGGAGAAGAGGTTAACTGATCCTTTATATTACCGGCATTGGCCCTTGTGGCCCCTCAGGTGGAATGGGCCCTTATTTGGCCCTTGTGGCCAATTAAATTTGCCAGTTAGTAATTAATGGTCCACTTGGCAGACCTCTGGAGGAGGGGCCACAAGTAAGCCATTGATTGGCCTTTGTGGCCCTTCAGGTGGATGGGGCCCTTAATTGGCCCTTATGGCCTCTTAAGTATCTTTGTCTTTGTCTGCCTCAAGTACTGCTCCTTGTAGTGATAGAAGTACTGCTACCTTCTCTACTTCCAGAACTACAACTACTACTTCTACAGCGAACACTCAAGCTACTAATACTACTAGTACTATTTCTCCTGTACTTTCCGGTCAACTGCTACCTCTGCCTACTTTAAGCTACAGAAACCTATTAATGTCAAAATGTTATGCTCTTCAAGGACATTTATGCCTCTCATTTTATTTTCTACATTTTATGCCTAAAATATTAAACATTGACTATTTTAATCTTTTCAGTTGACGTAAACTTCTTCCTATGACATTCTTGCAGTTCAATTTGTAGCTTCTTCACTAAAGCAGTTCAGCCTTTCATTTCTGCCAGTTTTTCAGATATTTACTTCAATTTGTCATACATCTCTGCATTTTCAGCAATAAATTTATGCATATTCAGCAATAAATTTATGCATATTCAGCAACAGATTTATGCATTTTCAAACATGCTCTGAAAACTGATTTCAGCTATTGGCATCCACACGCATGTTCTGCAGGAAATGCATTTTCTAGTTAATTTCTACAGTCTGGCTTCAGTTCATTACCTCACCATCTGCACTACCAGTTTGCCATATCTAAAATGTGTGGGTCAGGGTTTCCGTAGAGGTGTGAACATTATACCAGCCAAGTTTGTTTTTATAGATCACAACTTTTGTGGGAAGTGGCGTTTGCCCCTTTTACAGCCCGTTTTGTGCATACCTAACTGTTATAGATGAGACCCAAGAGCCGTGTCACACTGAACATATCTGATGCATTGTGAAGTGTAAAATAAGATAAAGGAGAACCTGAACTGTTGGGCAACAGAAGTCGTATATCAACCAAGAATGGAAAAGCATTCCACCTTTAAAACTTAACACTCCAAACATTTTTTAAGGACAACTTGGGTCCTCGGTTCCCAAATGCTTTCTGAGCATTGTTAGAATAAAAGGTAATTTAACACAGCTGGAAATGTGGAATGTGCTGCAGACATCAAATTCACAATGAGCATATATTCACAAAAATCAAACAAGTTATCAGTTTGAAAACTGACCATCATGTCTTTGTACTGCAATCAGTTGAATATAGGTCGAAAAGAACTTGCAAATACAGTACATTTTACAAAGTGTCCAAACTTTTTAGAATCAGGGTTGTAAAGGCCTGAATGCCGGCCAAAATTCACGTATTCACTAAAGCTCTCCTTCCCAAATACCCCTCTCTGGCATAGCTTGACATCATCAAAAGGAATATTTTGCTTTTATGATAAACTTGCTTTTTCATTGTCTCTGAGAGGGTAAAATAATAAAATGGAAGTCAATTTCACATCTGTGTGCTCTACACAGCTAGAGTCAGGAGGTGGTTTCCCTATTTTAGCATAAAGAACAGAAGCAGAGGTAACAATTAGCCTTGCTCTGTCCAAAGTGGTGGTCCAAAACCACCTACCAACATCCCTAAAGGTCACTGACACATGTTGTATCTTGGTT
This sequence comes from Plectropomus leopardus, assembly GCF_008729295.1. Classification (NCBI taxonomy): domain Eukaryota; kingdom Metazoa; phylum Chordata; class Actinopteri; order Perciformes; family Serranidae; genus Plectropomus; species Plectropomus leopardus. The sequence goes on along the minus strand of NC_056469.1, from coordinate 32,648 downwards.
GTTTAATCTAAAGACAAATGTGTTATCAAAAGTTTGAGGTTTAGAAGAAGCTAAATTGTTTATGGTATCTCAGTCTGTACCAGACAGCCATGCCTTTCTTATGAACTACATGTATGGCAGTTATATTTGTGAGTTGAGATACAGAGCTGAGGTTGAGTGTTACTAACATGAGTGTAGGCTCCACTCTCCTGGCTTGCTGCAGCTCCTGCTCGGGGTCTCTGAACCCAGTGAAGGTGTAGTAGCTCTTATCCCATTTGATAGGTCTGTAGAAAGGCAGCCCCGTCTCAGGTGGACTTTTGGATGCCTCTGAACTTGCTTTCACTCCTTTCATGTGCTCTATGGACAGGCTGCAGGACTTCAAGACATTCATCACTGTGCTTAAGACATCGTTTGTGCGCAGGGTGAAACTCACTGACCGGAACCCTGACAACCAAGTGAGAGGTTTTAAATTAGCAAAGACAGAACTCACAGATATTATGAGCAATACTATTGGAGTACATACCTGAGGCGAGAAGGTCTGGCTGCACATCACTGCCATCCTTTGTGTCCCTGACATAAAAGGTGAGCTTCATTGGCTGAAGTGAGCGTGAGCCAGCCCTCTGCAGGTTTTCCAGATAGCCATTTAGCCTCTTTAATGAATTCTCATTCACTTCCTGTAAAACACAACATGAAATGTTACACACTCTTTGTATAATGTTGTACAACAGTTAGTCCCGACCGAGCATTTTGATTGGTCAAGAGGCATTCCATGAGTGCTGATATAGGAGTACAACCTCACTGGGACTGTTAACTTTTAACTCTGCATGTATCACTCAGCTTCACTCCTGTTCAAAACCTGTTAATTAGTGTAAGAATGAAAGTGGAATATGTTTTAAAAGTGGGATATGTTTACAGTGCAGTGTAAGCACAGCTTCAAACAACTAGTTGGTGCTGTTCATGTAGCTGTCAGTTAGTCAGGTTGAGGGAGGAGAAAAGAAGACAGGAGACAGTGAGGAGTGGGCACATGCTGGAGCGACAAACTGTCTGATCAGACTAACTCATCTGAATTGCACAGGCCACCAAAGTGTCTGTTAGACAGTCTTATTAAGAGAGTTATTTCACTGAAAACACAGAGAGCCTTACTTTACGTAGTTGCTTAAACACATTAGAATCAGCACTAAAAGACTCTAGTAAAGATAAAGTGATGAAGGGCTGGCTCTTGGCATAGGCGACATAGGTTGTACAAAAGGTTATCTCTGTGCATGCCCTTTTTCCTTGTTATTGTTGCCGCAACTGTAAATTACCACAGCTGTGAAGTCATTGAACGCACCATACACAGACCGCTCGGTGCAGAGTGACGATCATCTGAATTATCTGCCGTGCCTGCGTCCATTGAACTGTGAATGGTGATGTTTTACTTTACGTTGCACTCTGTTAGAGTTATTAAGAGTGTATTTAGGTCGTTAAAGAGTCGTTTTTCTCTGTTGTGAATGTTTAAATTGCATAAATAGCTGACAGCTAATTAAGCGGAGCTAACTGCAAACTAGCATCTATCAGTGAAGTTTATGTTGCTGTATTGCTAATCTCTGTTGGTTAAATATCTCATGGTGAATGTTAATTGATCAGTAAAAGTACGGCCTTCTAATTTGTATCTAAGAATGTGGAGTACTGCTGATTCATGCTTATTCCTTCTCATTCATTTAATTTCATTAGTTGATCTGAAATCATTGCTAATCTGCAGTAGCTGCATTTCAGTTGTTATCTAGCTAGAATACGTAGCTCAAGTGTATTTTGTATTTAAGTTGTATTTTAATTCTAATCAATCTGTATTGTTGTGATTGTGTTTCAGAAACCACGCACTGTAAACCACTCTGCACAAGATACTGTACATCCTCAAAATTCAGATAAACAGTTGAACTTTATTATGGACTCTGCCTCTCCTTAAAGCACACCTGAACATAAAAAGTGTCCTGACCCGACGCCCTGGGGCGGTTGCTGCCACATAGGATCCTCACACACAGTCTAACATACATAGGTGATTGCCTAGAGTGCTACACGCTTAAGGGGCGCCACTGGTTGCGCTCAGAGAGAGAAAAAAAGAAGATAATAATTTGCTGTGCCCTTTCCTCATGTTCTGACTTGAAAATAACAAATGAACACAAAAAGAAAGAAATAATAATAAACTCAGTGTCCCTGTTGTTTCTCACCATTGACCTATCCCTGACCAGCCTGCACTGACGGCACTGCATGTTGAAAGTGAAAGCCAGGGATGAGTTACTGATGCACACCTCAGGTAAGAGTGGGATAGAAGCCTGTCAACACGTCAATTGGCAGGTTATAAGTTATCAATGTTTACATTTTTTTTTTCATAGAAAAATGTGTGGTGTGTAATTTAGAAAACTAAGAATAGAGGAGGAAAAGACATCCAAATATAGAGGTATGTCTTCTTTTATAATATAAAAAAGTCAGTTTTGTATGAAGACGTTTCATTTGTACAAGCTATCTCAGTTAAAATCAAGCAAAGCTAGATAATGATACTATGATTAGCTGCGAAGAATTGGGGGATGTTTATGAATAATTTGAATGTCAAGCCAGTAGTTTATACAGTTCATTGCTGCTGCTGCTGCTGCTACTGGCTGCTTAGTGCTGCTCCTTCTACCCAGTAAGTATGTTAGACACTGTGCTGAAATTAGCTGTCCAATATGGACAAAAAATTACTCAAATTGATGGGCATGTGTTACTGTTTAATTGTGGTGCATCCTCTTTTATTTTATTAATGACTAATTACAACTAAGAAAAAACTGCAGCAGTTGTTTGTCCTACACTGTCTGCTGCAGGTACATGTTTTTGCCTGTGCAGTAATAGGCTAGTGTACTCTATAACTGTCCAGATGTACTCTGGTGACTTTTGCAGAAGCTCCCAGCAGCTGCTGGAGCAGGGCCTTTTAATATGCCATCTCTCTGAAGTGTGTAAATTCAGCCAATTATTTGTGGTCTCTGAGGAACTGCTGTTATCATTGTTGTTGTTATTACTGATTATACAACAATTAGTTCTGACCAAGCAATCTGATTGGTCGTGAGGCATTCCATGAGTGGTGATATAGGAGTACAACATCACTAGGACTGTTAACTTTTAACTCTGCATGTATCACTCCACGTCACGGCTGTTCACAATCCATTAATTAGTGTAAGAGTGAAAGTGGGATATGTTTTAAAAGTGGGATATGTTACTAAAAGTTATGAGGATACCTAGGAGGGTGCAGCTGTGACGGACGCGTTTTAGTATCCCGCCGTTCACTTCAGCACTCAGCCTGTGGCCTCCTGCCTACGACCGAATCACAGCCGTGGTGATATACGAGCACAACATCACTCCCTCTCGTGTGATATTTCTTAAATATTACTGTTAATCTTGTTACAAACTAAATGCAGGTCTTAGTCAAATTAAATAAAGTAAATTTGTATAGTGCTGCTTTACATTAAGTAGAATGAAACAATAGACTTTTACAGCCTAAATCCCGGTGTCTCTGATACACTGCAATGTTGTCAGAAATAGTATTATTACTTAATGTCCCAGTTAATCCTTGTTACTTCTTGTGATCGACAGGAGCAGTGGGTGGGGGCTCACCTATGGGCACCAACATGGCTATAGCTGGCACTGTGTCACTTATTACTGTTTACCAATAAATGACGCTTGTATAACTGTTGTATAAAAAGCAATATCACACTCGAGGTCGTAATCTTGTAATTGTATATTATCACGGCTATCTGCAGCCTCGTGCCTACGACCAAGTAACAACATCATTCCCTTTTGTGTAAATGAGAAACTGCCGATACTGAGTCCTGATCCGATACTTGTGCATGAATAATGATAACATAGCTGCACAGTGTACTTTTAGGTTATCAAACACAGTGAACTTTAAACATTGTGCTTTAAAGTTATTAAATCAATCCAGTGTATATGCTGGACAGTGCAAAATACCAAGTAAAAACAGTATGTTTTTTTAGGACAGTGCTCTCAAATTTATTTAGTGCAGCATATTTTTTAATATGATATACCAAATTAAAAAACTAAAATGCTTTAGGACAATGCTCTTAAATTTACTTAGTGCAGCATTTTTTAATATGATACACCGAGTAAACTGACGTGTCAAGAAATTGCTCTTACATCCACTAGTCCAGCATTTGTTTAATGAAAAATTACTTCACAAAATAATGAAGTAATTAAACTTAAATGTGTCTTCAGAGTGTAGCATTCTAATAAAAATACACATCATTTTAAAGGGGACCTATTTTGCTTTTTGGATTTTTCCATTTTCTTTATTGTTTCGTATAGCATTTCTGTGGTTGTAAAGGGTCTCTTAAGTAATAGGGGTGTAAATCACTGGTTTTATCACAAAACAATATTACATTGTTTCTTTGGGCAACAATTCGATATTTGCCGCTATCAAAAAATCTGCCTCGAAACGATTTTAATTCGATTTGAATTAGGGGACTGCGTTAGATTTGAGCAAATATTATCTGCCCATTTAACACAGTTGGTTACAGAGGAAGCTGACATTTCTGTCTTTGCCAAAAGAGATAAAAACATCTCAATAATTGTAAATAATTAAAACTGGTCCTTTTTGTCAGAAAACCCTGTTCTGGAAGAAAATGTTTTCATTTTACCTCAGACCATGATCTTTTTCCATCAGGAATATCTGACTTAATGCCCTGGAGACAAACTTCTAGCGTCCATAAAACATGGGCTACAAACAAGATCACCTAACAAAACTAAAAAATTCAGCCCACTAACTGTGGAGGTCAAAGACAAAACAACTCTCTTTTGTGAGTCATATTTCCCCCACATACATAACATGCTAAGGTGATTAGCATAAGCCTACAGCATTTTACATCAACATAAATTAGCTTAACGGCTAGACGACTTTTCTTGTACTCATAACTTAAATCAATTTACATGTATTACTAATGCTTTCTATTACTCACCACTGGTTTGTGTCACCACATCTCCCGACAGAACAACGCAGATGAATTTCAGCACAACATTTTTTTAAACTGAGCAGCTAATGTTGCTAGATTATGTTAGCAAAGTGTGATGCCCTCACAGAGACGTGACGTGATGTTTCTGAGTTCCTTATCAATCTATTGTACGTCTGTCCGTCCTGGAAGAGGGATCCCTCTGCCGCTGTTCCTGAGGTTTCTCCCTTTTTTACCCGTTACAGGGGTTCTTTTTCGGGAGTTTTTCCGTGGGTGATGCGAGGATCTAAGGGTGTAGGGATGTCGTACACTGTAAAGCCCTCTGAGGCAAACCATGTTTTGTGATAATGGGCTCTATAAATAAAATTGACTTGACTTGACTTTAGTTTACACATGACATGTGCTCTGATGACTCGCAGTTTCTCTGAAAACAAAATATTTCCATATTGATGATTTATTCCAGAGTAAATAACGTTACTGTCATCATCTTTCTCTTGTCTGCTTGCCATTACCTGCCTGAAGCTGTATGACTGTGACAAAGAATTTGAAAAAAATGTGGATCTGAAAGAGGATGATATAGATTGATGTTTAGACTTAGCATCGATAATAGGCGATCACTGCTCTTTGAATTGATATATTGATCCAGCTTAATGGATCATTACATCCCTACTAAGTAATACAGACCAATGTCCAAGCCAAAGGGAGCTCTCCCTCCCTCAAAAGACACTGCTCCTAAGCTGCATGAAACAGCTCCTTTGAGTTTTAGTCTTTACTTCCGTAACTTAGTGACATCAATCTAACAAATAGAACACAATGTGCATTGAGAGAGCTAGCTGACCTATCAGAGCAAACTGGGTTTCTCGGAAGGCGGGACATAAGCTCAGACAGACTGTTTCAGACAGAGGTGTTGCAGTAGAGGGCAGTATGAGATATATTATGTGTTTTTTGAACATTAAAGCATGTAAACCTATTCTATTAAACCCCCAAAATATGTATGTGTTCCAAAAATGAGCATAATGGAACCACTGGTGGTTTAATCACAATTCCACTTCAAAGTACTATTTTAGCTGAACTTATACATTCCCAATCACAATACATGACACTCGGTCACAATTCCACTTATTACAAAATTATTGTAAAACTAGTTCACTAAAAATGAACAAAAATTTAAATTCAACTTAAAATGGTGTAGCAGCATTAGCTGAACATGAAAAAAAATCAGTCTCTAACTATTGGAGTCACAGCATTACAATAAACAAATTGTGGTCTCCATCGATGACAACTCTGTGACAACTGACATAAACAAAGGATCGGGTGGGTGTTTAAAATAACCAATCCTGATCAAATGAAAAATGTGTTGATCAGACCTGATGACAATCCTTCCGGGACATCCCTACTACTGACAATCTGAACACATTAAAACACCTCATGTCAGCCCAACCACAAGTCATCAGTCCTCAGTTTTATTTACAACATATTCTATTCTACTGAGCAATTCATGAAATACACAAGACATACCCGTTCCCTGGGATATTGACCAAAGAAGTCAGGATGTACAGCAAAATAAAACGGTCTGAGTGCATTAACAGCATCTGCCCCTGACAGAGCTCTCTGCTGAACCACACATGCAGCCACATGTTTCCTCTTCAGCCTGCAGAGAAGAAGATATGAAAGTTAACTAATTTAACAGTTTTATTCCATTTTGTGGAGATGACAGGGATTAAGTATGGTGATAGTGAAACATACTCATTCCTGTGGGGGGATATTGACATATTTAATGTTTAATTAGCTTGCTTGTTTGTTTTTCAGCCAAGTGCAATTGCGTATTGCAAATCTTGAGCCCAATGTTGGTGAACAGTTTCAAACCTGAAGGATTTCAAATGTATTATTATTATTGTTATTATTGTTATTATTTTTATTATTAGTATTATTAGTGATATTATTGTCTGTGGACAGGTTTTATCACCAAAAGATACAAAACCATGCAAAACACAGTCCACAAAATGTTACATCACAGATGTGTCATTGAGACCACAATAAAGACTGAGATTAAAGACTGGTGCGGTCTGAGCTAGGGTGGGGAAAGTAGAGGAGCAGGAAGTAGGGCCGGGTGGGGGGACCTAATGCCCCTGATGCCCCTTGGCCCACATTTGTTTTAAGTCAAAGATCACTGTATCCAAGCTGGCATGATCCAATTGCACTGTCAATAAATGCATCATCTTGGCACAAATGTTTAATAAATAATCTCCTTGACTGTAAAAATCCATCAACTGTATTTCATTATAAGAAACGAAGGTGAATACAGGACTTTTTTTCAGTGGTGGTAGCAGAACTTGAGGAGCTAGGTGGGGGGATTGTCTCTGGATAAAACAAACCTTGATCAAACCAGTGAACATCCATAGAGTTTATATACTGTAGTTGCTGATCATAGAAATACCAGTGTGTTAACCTCAGTAGCAGACTGGTCTTGACTGTCCATTCTAGCTGCTAAGGACACTTAAACCCAGCTTAGACCTGGCATCAACATGCGTCTTGGGTGACCTGATCACAACTGGATAGCCCTACATAGATTATAGTAAGCAGCCACCAAGACACATGTCCGATCCAATCACTCAAACCACTTGCTATTGTGGTTGGGGGTGCATCTGACCTCTTGTCTTTTGTAGGATAAATGCTAACACTGTCCTGATGCGTCTTCATCATCAGTGCAGGAAGCAGTGGTTATTATGGTGACAGCGCATTAAGGCTCTGTAACCTATCCAGTTTTTGTCAAAACCACTAAAGTGTTCTGTAACCATCCCTCGTTTGGCCCTATGGAAGGAGGAGACATGTTTATTTCTGCTGACAGTGATATCGCCAGCTGTACTGACACAACAGCTAACGTAAGTAGCAAACATTCAACAGGGCAGCTAGTAAAAATGTGGGTGTAATAACTATGTGCAGGGCATTGATGAAATCTGCACACAAGTGGTCATCTGGAGACACACAATAGGCACAGGTATGAACTGCGATATGTCAGCTGTCCACTTGCACTTGGCTCAACAAAACACATGTTAACACACCAGGTCTAAACAGGCTCACAGGGATTTGGAGACTCCTCTGCTGCAACAAAAATCTAGATTCTATTCCCCGATGCTTAGTTTTATATTCATTTTTCATTGCAAAATCATGATGATTGCAAGTGTTCATATTTTCAGAGAACTTTGAAAAGCACTATATAAGTTCTATGATTATTTTTATTATTATTATTATTATTGCTATTATCCTTTACATGGTGATGATATGCCATCTGATTGGCTATTAAGTTAAAAAAAATTGACAGTTATTTTGTCTGCCCAACACTCCACCACAAGTATTAGATGTATTACCATAAAATTTGCTATAGACCTGTATGAATCCTTTATGGCATGACCTTCTATCTTGCATCAACACTTGATTACCACAATCATGACAGCCTGCTCTATTCTTGAGCTGAAAGCTGAAGCTGGCAAAGCTAAAGCCAATAACATTCACATAGTCCTGTCATAGAACATTTCAAAGCAGTGTTACCTGATGGTGTACCTCAGGAGGGAGTTGGCAGACATTGCCGAAGCTGCTTGTCAACAGATGACTATTAGACCATGGCCTCTGCAGCCAGTCCATCAGCAGCCCTGATATCTACGCACACAATTCCATCAGAGTCACAAAACGTTTCTAATCAGCACATCACAGCTTCCAGTAGCAAACAATCATTCAAAGCGACTTAAGGCAAACAGAAGAAAATAGATAATTCTGCACCATCATCGTAAATCAATTTAACATTTATCTGTTATGGTCTTCAGTGTTAGCAACTGATAAATACATCTTCGAAAATAAGTATCCAAGGAGTCAGCATCCCAACCTTGGGTTGCAGTTGTCTGTTGCGTTAGCATCATAGCAATGCGTGCTGCTCTTAGCGCTGTGGATGACGCACTTATCAAAACAAATGTCAAATTAAGGCTAATTAACCGCAACTATTTTACTAATCAAACTAAAACAACAGGGCCATCCCTTACAGAAGTCGACGTTATGTTAGAGGATAGTTAGGGTTACAGCTTCAACGTTGTTTGTAATATGACTCCTTGCGTTAGTCGGTGACAAGGACGTAACATGGCTCCTGATAGTGTCTCCGGCTGGCATAGAAAGTATTAGCAATGTGGCAATTTTGGCAGTCAGTTCCTACTGCCTTGCTATCAAGAGTTCGAAATGCGTTACAAGTACCTGATTGTTGAACTGAGCACTGAAAACAAGCAGTGCAATACATCTGTACCCTCACCGTTGGACTGCTAGCTTTACTGGCTTTACTGCTTTCGTTTCCACTTCCTTTCTTCCTCTTCTTCTTCTTCTTCCTCTTTTACTAACAGAGCTGCAGCACGCTGGCGCCCCCACGGACTGGAGGGACATTACGGCTGTGCGCACCACCACCTGTATCGTTGGGCTAGTCACTTTGATTGAGATTCAGCAAGAAAATTACAGGGCCACATTTTTAAAAGGTTTGATTTTGTTATTCCAAAATCATAAGTTAGTTTACCAGAATTTCATACACAAATATTATGTCCTAGCCCTTACAAAAACAATCAATGTATCTGAACTGAACCGTGAATGCAGTGCTACTTCCAGACTTGATGGGCCTGCTCATTGGTATGAAGAAATGCTAAGGATCTTATATATATATATATATATATATATGTATATGTGTGTATATATATATATATATATATATATATATATATATATATATATATATATATATATATATATATATATATATATATATATATATATATATAGTGTGTGTGTGTGTGTGTGTGTGTGTGTGTGTGTGTGTGTATTTTGTATGATATCCCGTAGGCTACACTTTTGCCAGTATGGGCTTGAAGTTTGCATGGACGTACAGGGACGTAATAAAAAAGTTGTCCCCTATGCCAGGGGTAGGAGGTCACTAGGAAAAAACATAGGCCTATGTTGCTGGATCAGTGTAAATTTACATAATTGGGACCCTTGATGGATTATGAGTGTGAGAATTAAATACAGAAGCAAATTTTCCTACACTTAGTTAAAAAAATAATTCTGACTGTGTAAAAAATGTTGTCTCTGGGTTTAATGGTCACCTGTGCATGAGCCTACAGTGCCTCTTCCTGGTGAATATAGGAACCTGTCAAAAGGAAAATTAAAAATAGTAGAAAAAGTTAGAACATTTGCACTCAAGAAAGGATGGATGGATTTCCCATTGAATTTCACTGTACTTTTTGGATTATATTGGCTCCCCTTTTCATTCAAATGACAAACCACATCTCCAAAAACTTAGTTCTCCCCAGATCTATGTATAAAACCATAATATCAGTTATATTAAAACCCAGTAAATCAAGAGAATCTCCCTCAGATTTTAGACCAATCGGTTTAATGAATTATGATAATAAAATATTAACTAAACTTATAACTAAACAGCTAGCTAATTTTCTACCAGATCTTATACATATGAATCAAACAGGGTTCATTAAAAATACCTACAAACAAATACAAGAACATGTTTTAGTATGATATAGTATGCAAAAAAAAGCACAAGATTTATCAATGATGACACCAAACCCTAACCCTAACCCTTATTTAGGGTCCTATAAATATAATTTACTAGTTGAGATCATAGACTTTGTAAGATTATCATATTAACACCCCACAGTTAAGATCTATACTAATAATTCACTGTCTAAGGAATCTCAATTAGAAAGGGGCATCAGGCAGGGTTGCCCCACCTCTTTTTGCTTTAGCAATCAAGCCACTTGCAGAGAGAATTAGACGAGACCCATAGGTTTGGTCACTAAACAATATACAAAAATATGATATAAACTGAATTTCTTAGCGAATAACATTTTGATGTACTTAACTGACTTTAAAAAATCAATATCTCCTTTGTAAAATAAATATTTCAGAGTATTCAGTGCTCTCAGATTGTAAGATCAATAAGGTAAAAACAAAAATAATGACAGCTGGGAAACACAAAAAACCACAGGATTTACGGAAATCATTTAAGTGGGCATCCAGTATTAAAAACTATAATAAGTGAAAATAAAATATATAAAGAAAATTTAATTTCACTACTCAATAACATGAAATCTGAACTGACTAAATGGATGACACGTCCCGTAAATCTTACAGGAAAAATCAGTTGTTTTAAAATGACATGGCTGCCTAAATTTCTATTCCTATTCTTAACAGCACCAATCACCCCACCAAAAATATTCTTTAAAAAAGCATATTCCATTTTTTCCAGACTTTATTTGGGGGGAAAAATCATAGAATTAAAAGGAAGGTTTTGCATATGCCAAAATCAGAAGAGGGGTTTAATCTCCCTGATTTAGAATTATATCTCACAAGTCAATCATTTTATCTACGCCACACAATCAGAAACACAGGCGAGGAGCAATGGATTAATGTTGAAAATGCACAAGTCTATCCCCCAAACTTGCCAACATATATATTTTCCAATGACAGTGGCATAAACCCTGCAAATTTTGTGGTGATAAACCTAGCAGTTAGAGAAAAATAAAGAACATGTTAAGAGAGTTAATATCACTTCCAAAGAAAACTTCTTTATGAAACAATACTTGTATAGCTCTTCAAAGCTCAACATTAAGCTGGTCAGCATGGAGGGACAGAGGTATTGAAACTGTGAATTATGTTATAAATGGAAACAAATTTCTTTCCTGGACAGATCTGAAAAAAAAATCAGTTAACCTAATGAACTTTTCAGATCCATGCAACTCAAAAGTTTTTTCAAAACTTTCTATTTAGACTAATTTGGACAGAAGAGTAGTTTGGAGAAAATAATATTTGATGCAGAAACAGATAATAAAGTACCAGGCAAAGTTTATAAAACTCATACTCTGTAGATACTTTGCTACAACCCAAAATACAGCAGCAGAACCAGGATCTGAAAAGAAATATTAGTTTCAGATGGAGAGAATGTTGGACTTTAACAAGATATATAAGATATAACGTTCAATGAAAATTTGTTTAATCCAGTATAAAATAATGTAGAGAACATACTTCTCAAGAGATAGAGTGAGTAAATATGATGGGAATATGTCAGCTAACTGTCTCAAATGTGGTAATACAGACTCACTAACACACGCTATTTGGGAATGTAGCAAAATCCAAAAGATTTGGTTTGATATTGAATGGCGGTTGTCAGAAATATTGGGGATGAAATTTAATTTTAATCCATCTGTTTGTATGTTTCAAGATGTGCTACATAATACAGACATACCCACAGAGTTGGAGAATTGTTTTTTATCAATTATATTTAAGAAACTAATACTTGGATACTTGAAATCCACATATCCTCCACTGTCATGATGCCTAGTTAAGCTTTCTATAACCTTAAGGGATGATTTATTAACACACACTTACTGATCATCATTTGAAAAGTTCAAAATCTCTCCATTTATAGTCTCAAACCCTGTAACACCACAAATAACTTATCTGAGCTTGAATTCTTTCTAAATCTGCAATATGTTAGTCTGGAGGTATAAACTCAAGTCCTCTCAAACAGTTATTGACTAAAATTAAACTTTCGGTTGTAAGAAAAGAAAATGGTGCTGACTTCAGACTGTTTAAATACAGCATAGCTACTCTCACAGACAACAGAGCCTCCTACTTTCCTGTCAATCAGCTGCAGACCATAAACCTTCTCTAGACAGTCTGGATCTGACTAAAGTCCTGCGGGGAACAGATGTGAATACCAGCAGCCACTTGCTCTGCTGCAATTCACCATCTAACAAACGGGGCTAACTGCCACTGTTGCAACTAACTCTACAAATCCATCTAAAAGCTCCATCCACAGTCAGATGCGCTGGTGTTTTGCAGGCTAATGATAACTGTTGATAAATAGATATTTATTAGTCCTTTTGTAATTTTTATTGTGTGCCGCACAGCAATCGTCAGATAAAGGGACAATTAGAATATTCCCAACACCATAGTCAACACCAAAAAACAAAATCATCAACAACAGCGCCCCTCTTTCATTATACAGATGTATTCACCACATATCATGTGTTGGCTGTACTGTTCTCCTCTCATTTTGAATGTCCAATGCTTCACCAGTAACATCTTTGTCTAATCTCTTCAAGAAAAATTAAACATAGATATTGTCATCTTTTTATTGTCAAGACCTATTTTTAGTGATTCAACATCTCATTTTTGTCATTAAAAAAAGGTTTGTTGACAAATAACTTTTGTCTGTCATGTTAGGCAACAACATGTTGTCAAGCATCCTGGCCTCATTACCACGTGTTATGAAAGATGGAGGTAAGGGCTGGAGTTAAAGGTCAAGGCAACATGGTCAAGGCAGTCATCCCATTCACCTGACCACTGAAGAAGTAACTTTGCTAAGCGAAATGTGTTCAGTGTTTAGAATTAGGAACTGTATGTTATAATGAGAGGAGAAGAGATGGTGCAAAAGTTGTAAGGCATTTTGAAAAAAAAAAACAAAACAAAAAAAACAAAATTGCGAATAACATTTATTATAGCTTCCAGGGGGGTCAAGATGAAAAAAAAAAGTCACACCCCAGCCACCCCCCTCATCTGATAAATAAAGGACAGTACCTTAGAGGGAAGAGGGCGAGGCAGATGATGTAGCTGGAGCTAGTGTTTGTAGTTTACCTGCATCAACCCAAATAACTCCACTGTGCTAGCAAACATGATTTTGGGTCTTTGCAAACGCTGTACGCAGATGAGCGTGATTCCACAGAACTTGCCGTCTTGTAAATCCTTAGTGAATTTCGTTTCCACGTCACTTGGCCCTTTCATTAGATCTTCCAACTGGACAGGAATGTGATTTACAATCAACCATAATGACGTATGGCAAGGAAACCTTGCTGATGCTAAATCAGCTGTGTGTAGCCATGTGTTATCGCAGTGTGTGTGCTGGCTGATGGGCTGGGAGCTCTGGCTGAGGATCGGACGTGAGTGTGGCAATGCTACGAGGGTTGAATTTATTTACTGATTTGTTTGTTAGTTAATAAGTGCCCGACAACGCCACCTAGGGGAATTTCACCCCCAGGAAATACATCAGAGGGAACCACCACTCTAATATTAACAAGGTCACCCAGGTTCGAGAGGCACCAGAGACTGAGGAATTCCAAAATAAGGTATCAAAAGAAAGTTTATTAACAATATGTCAAAGATTAAAAGGCTGAACAAATCTCAGTGATGATGCAAGCAATAATATAATAATAATAATAATACGTGGCAAAATATTACACAATCCTCCCGGGTACCTTAACAGGTTGGTTGAGTTGCAAATAAAGTGCATGAGCTAGGTACAGGGCTGAGGGCTCACCAGGCGAGGATGACTGAGAGGGGAAGAAAGGTCCTGATGATACGCACCACACGTGAAGAAAAAGAGAAACCACACACCATCAAATGACACCCGGGTGCACTACTGTACAGGGAGTGAGGGGACCGCCACCGCAGGGATCAGTCACTCGCCACACCAACCCAGCAGCTCCTGTCCAAGAGAGAGAAGCAGATATTAAGCAAGGCAAGAGGGCAAAAAAAACAAAACTAAACCAAAAATGCCCCGACACCACACTCTGCCAGGCCCAGGAGGTCACCACCAAGGTTGATTGTGCTTCAGTTGCCGCTCACACACAGTTAACCCAATAAACCAAACAATAAAAAAAACAGAACTTGTGCAAAAATAACTGAATAACTAAACACAAAGTCTACAGAAAACAATGATCACAAAATCCGTACACAATAAAAATGAATATCTAAGTACAATACCAAAAGAAACAATAATCAACTAATGATTAAAAAGTTAACTGGCGTGGATCAGTCCTCCTAGTGCAGCTTTAAGTCCTATGCAGCGTGTTACTCCCACAGGATCCACACCACATACAGTGCAGGCAACACTCACGGGTCATCCAGAGGGATTTACTCCAGGCGTGCGAGACCGCACGCACACGCCGAACACACAATTATATACAAAGGAAAGAACAAAACGGAAAACAGTGGACACATATGTAAAAGAGTGGAGAGCTTGCTGCGGCGAATCCGCGACAGAACGGTAGACAGAACAGCAGCAGCAGCACAGCGGCCCACGCCAGAGGAGGAGCCACCTGCTGTGATACAGACTAAAATTAATACGTGAATTGCAATTAGATGGATTAAAACAATCACGCATACATACCCGTGAGTGAGGGCGCAGCGTCACAGGCAACAGGAGCGATAGGCACCAACCAACCACCTTTATAACTGCTAACAGCAAACAGAGACCAGAATCACATAACGTGCAGCCCGACAGAGCGCATGAGACATGCCAGACACAAACGAGCCAGCCTACCTGAGGGTTCCCAACGCAGTGCACGGATTATTACGCACGGCTCCGAGGCCACGCACTCCCAACCCCCGGCCAGAGTACAGGCCAACTCTGCCGGAGAGCAGAAAGCATATCAGACACGGCACCAATACAAGCTAGAGACGCAGTAATAGTGTCCGAGCCTACCTGGCAAAGTGAGCAGAGGAGACGCGCCGACCTACGTCTCAAGACAGCCACGTGGATCAACTCGAGGATGAGGTGGGAGGACGCACATCTGAGAGGCGCAGCCCTCCCCCATATATAGCTTTGGCTGGCCTCGCCCAGTACGCTGGTGAAATTGGATGATTGCTCCCAGCCCAGTGTCACTCAATGGGCAGGGAGCAAAGGGGCAAGCCTACACAGCTATCCACCTGACCCAGCACATAACTAACATGAGTGGAGAGGGGCTGTGCCGTCCTGCCACACTAGCAGTGGCACGGAGCCGAGCTAAACAACGTTATCTACACACACTGTGATGACAAACAGCTGCTTGAATATCAACAAAGTTTCTCTGATTTCCTCCGCTGCTCCTGCAATGCCGGGCAGGTATTTATTTACTGTTATAATCACTAAAAAGCAAAAAGCAGCATCTGCAGGCTATATCTCCAGTCAGCTAGCTAGCTAGCTAAGATTAGCAGGCTAACCCTACACTTTACATGTTATGATTTTGTTTTTTTTCTCTTTCTCTTATATGAAGTACATCAGCGAAAAGGGCGACATTTTGAAACACATTCATCGAACAGACCTGACAACAGGTGAAAAAGACAATTTCCCTTGGTAAATATGCCCACAAACATCAGCTCCTGCACAAATTAAACAACACAGCAATATTTCAGCATGTTCACAATGTTTAAGCTATCAGCCAAACTTTTAAAACATGTCTTAAACATGAAAATATGGGTCAGCAATGCAGCGTGCTTCTCCCATGAAGCACAGCAGCGAAAAGGGGAGAGGCCAACGCAAGACACACATTATACAGGGGGGCCTTCAAAACTGAACGGAGAGGTACAGGAACTGAACCTCAAACGTTCCACTTATTGACTTTGGATGCCTTACACATCTGGTTATAACTATTTATACAACAATTTTGTGTAATCGTAATAAAAAAATTACAAATAAATTTCACTCCGTTACACATGTTATTGCTGTATAATTAACCCTGTCACATTTGGGGGGATACTCCTGTACTGCCCATGGCATCTCCACACACTAAAAAAAGTGTGACTTTGCAATTTGGTCTGATCACCAAAGACTCTTCATATGTGTAAAGATTGTTGTGTGCCATGTTAATAAATTGATTTGTCCCAGGTCTCTCATGACTCTATGAGTTTTAGGGTTCTGTCTTACATTTCCTTTTTAAACCCATAACTCATTTAGCTGCATATAGGTAGCCAGTGTTGTTGTATGTGCAGCTACAGTATGAGTAAGTACATGTGGTTGAATGTGTGAACGAGCGAGCATGAGTGACAGCCAGAGAGAGACAAAATGTAAGAGTCCTGATAAGAATCAGTCCTGGGCAGCGTGCTATTGAGCACTCAAACCTTTTTGTCAAAAAAGCACATTACTTTTACAAACAGTTTAGATACAGAGGATGGCCGGTGTTTTTAGAAATGGAGGGAATGTCACATGCATGCTTAAACATAGACTAGTGATATATGAAATAACAAATATTGAAAGTCATTGCCAGGGAAAACATGTAGAAAATACTACTACTATGACTACTACCACTAATAATAATAATAATAATACACTGGACTTACATAGCGCTTTTATGGACACTCACAGACAATTTAAAAAGAAACAAAGTCGTTTCTTTCTCTCCACTGTTATATGCTTTTTGCCCATGCTTCCTTCCACTTCTTTTTCTGTTAAAACACTAATAAAAATTTGATTTCAATTTTTAATTTTTTTTTAAATTTTTTTTTTTTTTTTTTTACAAAGATCAAGAACAACAGCAAAACAAGAAAACAAAGACAACAAAAGCAGAAAAACAGAAACGACAGAGCCAGGCAAGTGCTAACCTGCACTAAGATAGCTCAGGAATTACTATAACACTATACACTCACCAGAAATGTAGGTATGATAATGTTTTAGTATGCAATGCTTTGTTCCATTAAAAGAATTGAATTTAAATGTTTTTCAAAGCTTTTAGTCACAATAAATACTGAGAGGGATTTGCATAAGGGATTGTGTGTGTGCCAAGGAAAAAGGTGGTCAGCTGAAAGGATTAAGTCATTTCTGTTAAATCAGGATGAGTTTTACCCGTATGTCACTGCCTTGTCACTAATGAATTGGCTGTAAAATTATCAGTGTGTTCTCAGTAGAAAAAGACAAAGAATCCGCAAGTTCAGCGGTTCGATCCCTGGCTCTTTTGGGCAACATGTCGAAGAATCCTTGGGCAAGATACTCAACCCTGAATTGTTTCCAATGCCATGTCATTGGAGTGTGAGAGCGTGTGAATGATTACTGAGTAGCAGTTGGCACCTTGTATGGTAGCCTCGGCCACCAGTGTGTGAATGTGTGTGTGACTGGGTGAATGTGACAATGTAGTTTGAAGCGCTTTGAGTGGTCAATAAGACTAGAAAAGCGCTATACAAGTACAGTCCATTTACCATTTACATCAGGATGCTGTTTGTTGAGTTCAGCTCAGCATTCAACACAATCTCTCCCCATGAAGTTGGAAAAGTTAACACTTAAGTAAAACACTCTGCAACTGGATACTGGATTTCCTTACCGCCAGACTACAGCGCAGCTTCTTTCCCCAGGCTGTGAGACCCCTCAACTCCTCCTTCAATGCCAAAAGATGTAGCAGGATTTAGGATCACCTTAAAATTTCATTTCGTCTTAAACTACGTTTAAGAAAAATGACAATAAAGTTACTTTGTACCTTGAACTATACAGTCTGTTGTATATTAACATTAGACTGTTTTAATTATTTTAAGGACTATTAAACAACACAAAGACTTGTGGTCAGTAGCCCAAGTGGGGTATGAGGATTCTTTAAATAACATCTGTACAGATGTGAATCCCTGACTTCAGGCTGTCTGACTGATCTGTGCTGAAAGCTGTTGTGATGTTTTTGTAACGGGTGTTGTGTGAACCCAGATGCAGTACACCGGTAAACAGGAGTAGTTGGTAATGACGTTTATTCAACCCAGCACAAATCAAACACGAAGCAAGGTGAAGCAATTCTGCACAAAGTTCGTTCTTCGGGTCGGAACCCAAAACAAAGTCTCTGGAGGGAGATCGAAGCGAAGAAACGAAGCTTACGTCACTCAGCGTGGATGCGGAGGAAACCCCGTAGTCCGAAAGCTCGGCAGCACGTGTGGAGATACTGTCGAGGAGAAGGCGGAAGCGTGGTCGGGAACAGGCGGAGATTTCGAAGCCGGTTGAGCAGTCCGTTAATGCAGCGGTACCAATGGGGATCAAACAGGAGAATCGTCGGAGCCAGGCGGAGAAGTCTTTACCAGCGGAGCAGATCAGGAACGCCGAAGCAGAACTCGTGGTCGGGGACAGAAGGCAGGTAGGTTTACTGGGGATCAGGCGAAGAGAGCAGGTCGGGAACTGGCAGGGTCGGCTTTCGAAGATCAGGCAGGAGAATGCTGGAGAGTCTGGCATGACGCAGAAGAACAATCTGGCGACGAGTGTGTGTGTGGAGGAGGCTTATATCCTGGGTTGATTACTGATGAGTTGCAGCTGGGAGGTGAGTGAGCAGAGCAGGCAGAGTGGGCGTGGTTAGCAGGTAGAGTGAGCAGAGGGAGAGTGAATGGAAAAGTACTGGAAGGAGGAGAGGAGCAGGGATTGTGACAGTTTTTGATTTATTGATGTAGTTTTAGGGTGACAGGTGCACTCAGTGGATTTATATCCAGCAGCAAATTGATATGATGCTGATTCACATGAGAATTCATATGAATGCGGGTTGAACCATGAACAGAAATTAACGATTGCCTGTATATTCTAAAAGTTTACAGTGTATGTGTGGTATCAGTACAATAATTGGAGACTGTAAATAAACTAGGATAATAAACAGATCTGATAAGATTTGAATGAATAGGAATCAAATCTAACAGGATGTGGGTGCTACTGTGACTTCCTTGAAAGTTGCATTGTTGCTTCCTTTATAATCTCCTTTCAGCATAGGATAAACTAGAGAATCCTTCACAAATGGAAAGGAGAGAATCCATCTCACAGTTCTTTGCGGTGGAAACATTTAAAGTGACACACCACATCGGCTGATTTCTGGGGAATCAGCTGTTCATCACACATATTTTCATATTTCTTATTATCATGAAAACATGTAAGGATTCATGCCGTTAAATATAAGGGAAAAAGGGGGTGAGTGGAGCAACCATGTTGTTTGAGCAACCATGTGTCACCTCTGTGACTGGGAGCCTTCATCACTTTTATTTTAATTTTCACCTTGGTGTTGATGTAATATTTTTCACTGGGTTGTCTTCATTTAGCCTTTAAAATGGCATGAAACAACATGGTGAGTAGACT
Source organism: Plectropomus leopardus (assembly GCF_008729295.1). Taxonomy (NCBI): domain Eukaryota; kingdom Metazoa; phylum Chordata; class Actinopteri; order Perciformes; family Serranidae; genus Plectropomus; species Plectropomus leopardus. The sequence continues at coordinate 12,818 of NC_056469.1, read as the reverse complement.
ATGCAGGGGGCAAAGTAGGCCTGATTAAAAGTCATGATCATTAAGTCACAATCATAATATTAATACTCAGAGTTTATGGCACACTTTTTAAGATCCACATTACAAAGGGATTGAAGAAGGCAGCAAATTAGTTTTCAGAAGAAAACACAACACAATTATGAAAAAAAAAACTTTTTTGCTGCATAAAAAACAATTTAGTGAGGATATGCTTTTTGTAGTCCATCATGTGAACATTGTAGTTTCATCACAGAGGATCCACGTTAATAACATCTGCCGTCACATTATCACAGAGCCGAGGAGAAGTGCAGTCAGATTCTCTAAACACTGCAATCATCTTTTCATCATCATCTTGTAGTGGACTGCCTTGGCCTGGTCTTTACATTTTCCCTCTGAGGAACTCCAGAGCTCAACTCTCCCTACGCAAGTGGGGGTCACGTCAAGAGACACTGTTTTACGAACCCAAAGCATTCAACAGAGGGTTGTTAATTAACTTTACTGAGATCCCCTGTGGGCATCGGTAAACACGTTGTGCATTTAAGCCACAGGAAGTGTCAGTACTTGACCCTTTCCATCACGAGATGCTGTGGGAGATAGGCATTCTTGAGGCCCCATCCAGCATATGACAGGATGTAAGACATCTGAATGACCTCCCGGGGTCACTCAGGCATACAAAGCAACAGTCATCCATTGCCCCCCCCCCCAACTCCCATTCTTTTATCATTTAATTTGAATGAGTTACGTAAAAGCATGTTTTATTCCCTTTTTGTGATGGAGCCATACTTCCATCTAGTGGCCTTAGTTATCAGTAATCTCGTAACCAACTTTATAGTTACATCTTATTTTGCATTCATTGTATAATTTTAAAAAGTAATCCTATATCTAAGTAATCACCACGTTCGTTAGAATCCAATGGTACAATGTTATGTTATGTGTGGTCATTTAAAAAAATTGAGCAAAGGATCTTCAGAGTCATGTGTTACGTTACAAATTGCCCTTTTAGGTCTCCTAACATGTATTAGAAATTACTGTGATGAGACTATAGTGGTGATGAGATTCGTGAATTTACACACAACGGTTTAGATTGCATAATTCGTCATGTCTCCAAAATTACATTAGGTTTTTAGAAACTAATGCCAGATGTGCGATCGCTTGATGCGAAAGTTTGCTAACCCCGCCTTCCATCCGCATCCCATATTCATAGATAAAAACTGAGTGAGCTCTCAGCTCAGTGCTTCTTCAGTGCTTCTGCTTCTTCAGTACTTCTAGAGCTGCTACACCAACTCCACCTGTCTGGCCGCCGCCGCCTTTCAGCGGGTCACCTCGTCTGGAAGACGTGCCGCAGCTCTCCCCTGGAGTGAAGCGACGACCTGGACCTCCCCGGAGAAGTCTAATTAAGTCGGCAAAAGTAGGCAAAATAACATCTTTTGGTGACCAGAGTTGATGTCGTATAGCAAAGCTTTAATGCCAGCCATCACCGTTCGCTTTTATCGCTTTAGACAGCCAGGTATTTCTACCCACTATCATCTATAATTAATCATTCACATCACCTGATGTCATGTCTAGGAAATTATGTTAAGTTGTTTTTTTGTCTTGTGTCTATGTTGTCTTGTGATTTCCTGTTTTATTTTGAAATCCTAACTCTCCTCTCATTTCAGGTCACCTACTTCCTCCCTTTGTGTGTTTTCCCGCAGACGTAATTGTCGGCCCCGCCCTGATTGTCTCCACCTGTTTCCCCTTATCTTGTGTATATATAGTCTGCGTCTCCCTTTGTCCTGTGCCAGTTCGTCTTGTCTTGTCTGCCAGTGAACCAGCGCCTTCCTTATTGCATCAAGTCAAGTTTTTGTTGTTCCTCGCTCTATTGCATCAAGTCAAGTTTTTGTTGTTCCTCGCTCTATTGCCTTGTTCAGGTTTGAAACCTATTTTCATTTGATACTTTGTTGATTTCAATTTTTTTTTTTTCATGGACCTCATTCGAGTGATTTTCTGTTGATACTTTGTTACCTCTTCTGAGAGATTTTTTTTTTGTTGTTACTTTTCCTGATTTTGAGTTTTGCTTCTGTTTTTTGTAAAAGACTTTTAAATAAAGTGTTTTTGACTTTTGGCCACACAGGCCTTACAACTGCTCCATTGACTTGATCCCAGTGGCCCCTATTCCTAAGGGCAGGTTGTACGCTATTTCAGGCCCTGAAAAGCAGGCCATGACGGACTATATTGACTCTTCACTGAAAGCAGGACTTATCCGTCCTTCCTCATCTCCTGCTGGGGCAAGGATTTTCTTTGTGGGGAAGAAGGATGGGTCCCTCAGACCTTGCATTGACTACTCACCTCTGAATGACATTACTATCAAGAATCGTTACCCCCCCTGCCACTCATGTCATCAGCCTTCAATCAACTTCAGCAGGCTAAAATCTTCACCAAATTGGATTTAAGAAATGCCTACCAACTGATTCGCATCCGAGGGGGGACGAATGAAAGACGGGGTTTAACACACCTAGTGGCTACTACGAATACCTTGTCATGCCTTTTGGATTAACCGACGCTCCCGCTGTTTCCCAGGCCATGATAAATGATGTGCTCAGAGACTACTTAAACCAGTTTGATTATGTATATCTCTGACATCTTGATCTTTTCTTCCGACCCAGACTCCCATGTGTGCCATGTTTGTGAGGTTCTCCAGCGGTTGCTGTGAATCACCTGTATGTTAAAGCTGAAAAAAGTGTATATCATGCCGACACGGTATCTTTTCTGGACTTTGTCATAGCCCCTGGAAAGATACAAATGGACCTGGCTAAAGTTAGCGCCATGGCTCAGTGGCCCATACCTGATAGCCGCAAGAAGGTGCAGCAACTCTTAGGATTTGATAACTTCTACAGGTGGTTTATCAGAAACTTCAGTGCCATAGCTGCTCCTCTCCATGCCCTCACGTCTCCACAGACCCCTTTCCAGTGGACCTCTCAAGCTGAGGAGGCTTTCCAGCACCTCAAGGACCAATTCACGTCGGTGCCCATCCTCACGGTTCCTGATCCCAACCGGCAGTTCGTGGTGGAGGTGGACGCCGCCAACGATGAGGTGGGAGCAGTCCTTTCTCAACGATCTGAAAAGGACAACAAGCTCCACCCTTGTGCCTTCCTTTCACGGAAGCTTTCGCCGGCAGAAAGGAACTATGATGTGGGAAATCGTGAGTTGCTGGTGGTCAAGGTGGCCCTGGAAGAGTGGAGACACTGGTGGGAGGGTGCTGAGCATCCCTTCATTGTGTGGACAGACCACAAGAACTTGAAGTACATTCGTGGGGTCAAGAGATTGAACTCACACCAGGCCAGGTGGACATTGTTTTTCAATCGTTTTAACTTTGTTTTGTCTTACAGGCTGGGGTCACAGAACCCGAAGCCCGACGCCTTGTCACATCTATTTGACTCCGAGCCTGTTGCCAAGAAACCTGAGCCCATCCTGCCACTGCACCATGTGGTAGGAGCAGTGACTTGACTAGAATCTGAGGTGGCGCGAGCGAATGGTGAGAACCCTTCACCTAGTGGATGCCCAGATAATCGCTTGTTTGTTCCTGTTGCTATGCGTCCACAGGTGATCCATTGGGCTCACACATCTCTGCTTACCTGCCATCCTGGGGTCAAGAGAACGTTCATGTCATCTCCCAAAGGTTTTGGTGGCCAGCCATGGAGAGGGAGGTTCAGGAATACGTGGAAGCATGCTCCATCTGTGCTCACAATAAGACCTCCTCAAGGGCTCAGATGGGACTGTTGCAGCCGCTTCCTGTCCCTACTTGGCCATGGGCCGAGATATCGTTGGACTTTGTCACGGGGCTCCCGGTCTCTGCAGGTAACACCACTGTGCTCACAGTGGTGGACAGAGTTTCTAAGATGGCTCATTTCATCGCTCTGCCTAAACTGCCATCCGCTAAAGAAACTGCGGAAGTTATGATGACTCAAGTGTTTCGTATCCATGGGTTTCCAAAAGATATCATTTCAGACCGCGGGCCCCAATTCATCTCTCAGTTCTGGAAGGACTTCTGCAAGCTCATCGGCACCACCGTCAGCCTCACCTCTGGGTACCACCTGGAATCTAATGGCCAGATGGAGTGCCTCTGATGTTTGGTATCCCAGCGTCCAGCCTCCTGGAGCGAGAATCTGGTGTGGGTGGAATACGCCCATAACTCGCTTCCCACCTTGGCCACGGGCATGTCACTGCTCCAGTGTGTCTTCGGATACCAGCCCCTGGTCTTCTCAGAGACAGAGAAGGAGATCACCATCCTGTCCGCTCATGCCATGGTCGGGCGATGCCACCGCATCTAGGCAGCTGCTCGCAAGGTCATCCCACGGAGTAAGGACCACATGAAGAGGGCTGCTGATTGGAGGCGCCGACCTACACCGACGTACCGGCCAGGCCAGAAGGTCTGGCTCTTGACACGGGACTTGCTTCTCCATGTCCTCTCCTGGAAACCGGCTCCACGGTTTGTGGGTCCATTTCCGGTGTCCAAGGTCATCGGCCCCTCCTCTGTTCGTTTGCATCTGCCTCGGACCCTGAGGATTCATCCCACCTTTCACATCAGCCGTGTGAAACCTGTCAAGGAGAGTTCCATGGTTCCCGCTGTCGCACCCCCTCTGCCCCCCCGGGTGGTCGATGGGGGTCCTGTTTACTCTGTGCAGCAGCTTCTGGCTGTGCGCAACAGGGACCGGGCAGGCAGTTCTTGGTGGACTGGGAGGGTTACGGTCCGGAAGAACATTTGTGGGGTCCTGCCAGCTTCATCTTGGACCCTGACCTCATCTTGGACTTTTTCGCCCATCACCATCAGTTACCTGGTCCGTCTGGAGCTGTCCCTAGAGGGGGGAGTACTGTCATGTCTAGGGAATTATGTAAGTTGTTTTTTTGTAGTGTCTGTTGTCCTGGGGTAGGTAGGGTTGGTACATAGTTCTAAACAGTGAATAGCCCTATTCGACTACTGTTCTAATCCATATTATGGCAAGAACCACTCTACTAAGTTAAGAGAAATTACAGTCCATCATTACTTTAGGAAAGGAAAGGAAGACCAAGAGGATAAGTTTATTAGAGTTACCAGCAACTCAGAGTAGAGCCCACATCAGTGCATCACAGTGTTCAGGTAGCAGACACATCTCAACATCAACTCTTCAGATGAGACTGCGTGAATCAGACCTTTATGGTCGAATTACTGCAAAGAAGCCACTACCGAGGAAGAACAACAACAAGAAGAGACTTGCTGAGTCTAAATTTGAGATTTTTGATTGCACCCACCATTTCTTTGTGAGATATAGAAAAGGTGAGCGGATGGTTTGTACATGTGTGGTTCCCAACGTGAAGCACGGAGGAGGAAGTGTGATGGTGTGGGTGTGCTTTGCTGGTGACACTGTTGATGATTTATTCAAAATGCAAGGTACACTTAACCAGCATGGCTACCACAGCATTCTGCAGCAACATGCCATCCCATCTGGTTTATGCTTAGTAGGACCATCATTTGTTTTTCAACAGGACAATGACCCAAAACACACCTCCAGGCTATGAAGGGGCTAGTGCACTAGAATAAACAGAGTAATGACAACTTAAGTTCAAAATGCTCAGGTGTCACGTGACTCATGGAGGCTTCAAATAGTTCCTGGAAGTGTCTGGCGGGCCATTTTAATACATTATACGGAGAGACAAAAGGCAGATTTTCACTAAATAGCAGTCAATAACCGCATTGATTTACAATATACATGGAGCGCATTGTCTTTAGTTTCATTATTATATTGTTTTTTAAAGTAAAACATGCTTATATTTTAAGATTAATGTGAACAGCTATGGTTAGATTAGACTGATTAATCTCACACTCGGTAGATTCACACATTTCAGCAGCTCAGAGTCAGAGGCAATAGAAAAGAGGCGACTTAGTGCTAAATAAGGTTAAAATATGATTAAAGTACCAAAAATAAAATGTATCGTGAAATACAGAATATACAAATATATATATAAATATATACTGTATATAAACCCCTCCCTGAGCTACCACCTTATCGTGGTGGAAGGGTTTGCATGTCCCAGTGATCCTAGGAGCTCAGTTGTCGGGGGCTTTATGCCCCTGGTAGGGTCACCCATGGCAAACAGGTCCTAGGGGAGGGACCAGACAAAGTGTAGCTCACAAGACCCTTATGATGAAGAAAACAAATGGTCCAGAGTTTCCCTCGCCCAGTGGCAGGGCCCCGGGGGTGGATGAGGTCCGCCCGGAGTTCCTCAAGGCCCTGGATGGTGTGGGGCTGTCATGGCTGACACAACTCTGCAACATTGCGTGGAAATCGGGGGCAATGCCCTTGGACTGGCAGACTGGGGTGGTGGTCCCTCTTTTTAAGAAGGGGGACTGGAGGGTGTGTTCCAACTACAGGGGGATCACACTCCTCAGCCTCCCTGGTAAGGTCTACTCGGGGGTACTAGAGAGGAGGGTCTGCCGGATAGTCAAACCCCGGATTCAGGAGGAGCAATGCGGTTTTTGCCCCGGTCGTGGAACTGTGGACCAGCTCTGGACCCTTTGCAGGGTCCTTGAGGGTGCATGGGAGTTTGCCCAACCAGTCCACATGTGCTTTGTGGCTTTGGAGAAGGCATTCGACCGTGTCCCTCGGGGAGTCCTGTGGGGGGTTTTCTGGGAATATGGGGTTTCGGACCCCCTGATACGGACTGTCCGTTCCCTGTATGACTGGTGCCAGAGCTTGGTCCACATTGCCGGCAGTAAGTTGAACTCATTTCTGGTGAAGGTTGGACTTCGCCAGGGCTGCCCTTTGTCACCAATTCTGTGAGGGAGAGGGAAGTCTGGGCTTCCCTGCTTAGGCTGCTGCCCCCGCGACCTGACCCCGGATAAGCGGAAGAAAACGGATGGATGGATGGATGGAGAATATATAAAATACACATATGTACATATTTATATATTTCAAATAATTATATCACATATATTATTACATACACACACACCACTTCAGGAAGAGCAGTAGAGGATGAGGATGATCCCTCTTCCAGGACGGACAGAAGTGCAATAGATGTCGTAAATAACAAATGAAATACAATTATGGCAAAAAAGGAAAGAGAAAGGGGGAGAGAGGGGGAGAGAAGCACAGCAATAATAGAAACAGATGCATGTCATATTACAATAATGATAGGTGTGAAATTATTAATTGCACTCTATGACGATGTTGGGGGTGATGATAAGAGTCTCATGCATATGTTGATAGGGAGGTGTCCAAAGGCAAGATCACAGCATTGGTGCAGCCAGGACCAGACCACAATCAGGGCGAGTGTGGGGCACAGTATCAGTAAAGCCACAGCACGAGCACAACCAAAGGCAGGGTCACATAGTACAAATATGAGTGTATGAGAGTATGAGTGGATATGACATATATGGTTATGCTGATATATTTTAGACTTACCATGGTAAAGGAGCAGGTTGCTGTTTACTGCTTATGTATTTAAACGTGTATTTTATTTATTTTTGTCTTTCTACTGCTACTACCTACCTACTGCAATTAATTAATTAATTACATTAATATCTAATAAATGAGTGTGCTGTCTTAGTGCAAGGATCCTCCAGGCTCCATTGAATCCTGTGTAGCTCTTTTGCTGAAAGAGGGAGGGATAAAAGGACAGGAAAGAGGGTCCGACATACTTTTATAGGCCTGGGAGATGAGATGTGTTTGTCCCCCAACTTCAGTTATGGAACTTTGTTAGTTGTGTTATCATAGTGAATTACTCACTTTGAAATTAGCTTTTGCTGTGCTAACCTCAGCATTTGTCTATAGTGTTTCATATGAAAGGCCTATAAATATTGATCCTTTTTTAATCATTTATTAGACTTTGATCCTTTGTCAGCCTGCCCGTCCGTGTGTATAAGCTTTTTCCTTTGATTAAAAAGGTCTAGTTACTTCTATGTCATCCCACTTCTACAATAAGAGAGTGATTTTAATACAAAGAGTAAACCACTGCATGTGAATGCATTAATTATTCAGATCCAGAGCCTAATTAGGCTGTGTAATATTGCCCTCTACTGGATTTATACGTTAATGAACTGAATTAAACTAGAGCCTGTGTTTTTTTAACCCGCTTCGAAATAGTTCCTCCCGCACCCAGTGCTTTGACTGTAAGTTACCAATATACAATAACAAGATTACATAATAAGAAATAACAAAAACAACAACATAATAAAAAATAATGTAGTACAGTAGCATAACAATGTCAGTATTTAGAATAATTCCCCATTAAACCTAATGTGTTTCATTTTGACTTACCCTGTGATCTCATTCAAGTCTTTCAGCTTCCCTCCCTTTGCCATCAATGGAAAATCAGCTGAGCTGTAACATAACAAAGACAAAGGGAGTCAACAGAATCACAAAGCTAAAAACCTTCACCCTAAAATTACGTTTCTGTTTACAGTAATGTTTTTTTACATTGTTTATTAGTCTAAAATATGCACTCTTAATCCATATCAATACTTATGTACCATAATATAGCACTCTGCTATTAAGCACCATATTATCTTTAACAAGGCTGACATGTAACTCACACTGAGCTGTAAAATAAATTACACAAGCCTTTCCTCCCCTTTAACTCCCCAATCTTAGATGAAATCATTCAAGAGCAGGACATTTTAAACTAGAAAATGCATTTCCTGCGCAACATGCGTGTGGATGCTAATTGCTGAAATCAGTTTGAGAGCATGTTTGAAAATGCATAAATTTATTGCTGAAAATGCAGAGATGTATTAAAAATTGATGAAAACATCTGAAAAACTGGCAGAAATGAAAGCATTACATTTTGACATTAAAATGGTTTCTGTAGCTTAAATAAGGCAGAAATAGCAGTTGACCAGAAAGTACACGAGAAATAGTACTATTGGTATCAGTGGCATGAGTGTTAGCCGTAGTAGTTGTAGTTGTAGCTCTGGAAACAGAGAAGGTAGCAGTATTTCTATCACTACAAGGAGCAGTACATGAGGCAGACAAAGAAACAGACAAAGACAAAGACAAAGACAAAGACACTAAGAGACCACAAGGGCCGTCCACCGTCCCAAAAGACAGAGACACACACAGTGATAGATTGGGAGATAGACGGTGAGAGAGAATGACAGACAGACAGAGTGAGAGAGAGAGAAAGACACAGCTAGAGAGAGAGAGATAATGAAAGAGACAGAGAGCGAGACAGCTAGAGAGAGAGAGATAGTGAAAGAGACGAAGAGAGAGAGACAGATAGAGAGACAGACAAACAGACAAACACAAAGACAGTAACAGTAGACAGGAGCTGATGAAGGCCTGACCTGCCGATTAAAGGCACCTGTGTGTCTGAAAGTGACACAAAGATTTTATTTAGATTTTATTCAGATGTTGTTTGAATCTATTAACTAAAGAAGGCATCTGTGTATTGACGAACACAGGCACACCAGCATGGCACTGTGTTTGTGTGTCATTAACTGTTGCCATGGTAATTAATGTCCCACCTGTGTCAGTAGAAGAGGGGCAGCAGACAGACAGCAGCTCAGAGTCATGGTCAGAACTGATAAAAGACAAAGTGCTTAAAAAAAACTCCCTGCAGACCTCATTTTATGCAGTGTGGTCAAAATATGCAGACTGGGGGGACAATGAGTTCTTACTGAAGAGATCGGTGTGTGAAATGTGTAGAAAAAACTGACTATGACTGAAATACAACAGTTTTAAAATGCCCCTCCATCTGGGTTTTGCTCCAACTTGATGAGAGAAATTAATATTACTGTAAATGGGAGCTGGAACCAATCTCTTGTTCCTCTGAGGTAGAATAGGCATACAAATACTAAGCCTATTGCTTAAATGGGCATATGAGGTGAAAGAAAACAAAAATGCCAACATTCTGATGTACAAAAGACCTTAAACTGTGAGCAGCAGAAGACTTTGTTTGAAATGTTTTTGCGAAAGAGAAGAGACAGAGATATCCAGAGTGCAGGAGCTCGTTAGTGATGTCACGTACTCAGACCTCCAACATTCCATCTCCATTTGACTCCATTATAAACGCTGAAAGCGTCTGAAAAAAAGCATAAAACTTTAATTACCAAAACTCAGAATTGTAAAACATACAAAAGAGCTGAATCAAAGCTGAATAGTGCAGGAGATTGGGACCCGTTAAAAGGTTAAATGGAGTCTCTAGCTGAAAGTATGCAGAAGCAGTAGGCTTTCAAAGTGGAGTGGATTAAAAAGAATTTGAAATTTTTCCTCATTCATTTAAATGGGAAAAAAATTGGAAAAAGCTTAATATTTGGAAGAGTTTAAAGAGTTTAGCTAAAATGATTCTTTAGACGTCTTACCCTGTTAAAGCACAAATGGTCTTCTCTGCTGCAACTCCACTGCGCCGCTAGCAATTAATGCTACTTCCAGGAACTATTGAGATGCTCCACATTCCGCCATTGCTGTGAAAATACGGTCCATTGGAGCGAACGGACGCGTCATCTCCGTTCGACTCTATCTTAAAGGGTGTAACGGGTATGTAGAGGACTCAGATGCAGTACAGCACAACACTCTGGCAGTTGGTAATGACTTTTATTAAGACCAACACAATTAATGTTCAGGATACAAACTGAGAGTTCGTTCTTCGGGCTGTGAGCCCAAGCAATGTCTCTGGGAGTCACACGAAGCGAAGACACGAAGCTTGTACCCACTGTGGCTGGTGACGAGGAAACCCCGTAGCTCCGCGAGCCGACAACACGTGTGTGAGCGTTGTCGGGGGTCGAGCGGAGGAGTGGTCGAGGGCAGGCAGGGATTCGGTTACCGGGAAGTCCGTCCACAGGAACAACAGCACCAACAGGGAACAGGCAGGAGAATCGTCGAAGCAGAGCAGAAAGGTCTTTACCAGGGAATCCGTCAGGTTTCCGGAATGCCGAAACAGAGCACGGAACCCTCCGAACCAATGTCGTTGTCGTTGTCGTCAGAAGACGGGTCAACCCCCACCGGCGAGGCGGGACCCCCCGTGCAGGAGCCCAAACCAGACGGCCCGGGAACTGGAGAAGGAGGAGGAGCGGAGGCAGAAGACCCCCCATCAGGAGCGGCGCGGGAGGGCTGATCAGGATGGAGACGGTGGAAGTCCCTAATCAGCTGGTCGTCCAGGATCTGCCGAGCCGGGACCCAGGACCGCTCCTCCGGGCCGTATCCCTCCCAGTCCACCAGGTATTGCAGTCCCCTTCCCTGGCGACAAGAGCGAAGAAGGCACCGAACGGTGTACGCTGGAGCGCCATCCATGAGGCGAGGAGGAGGAGGAGGCCGGGAGGCGGGCTGCAGAGGGCTCTCTTTGACAGGCTTGAGCTTGGAGACGTGGAAGGACCTCGTTGACCACCTTCTCGACCGGGAAGGGACCAACAAACTTGGGAGCCAGCTTCTGGGACTCCACCCTCAGGGGAAGATCCTTGGTGGAGAGCCAAACCTTCTGTCCCACCTGGTATGGAGGGGCCTGGGAGCGGCGGCGGTTGGCTGCGGAGGTGTAATGAGCGGCGGTTCTCAGGAGTGCAGACCGGGCTTGAGACCAGGTTCGACGGCAGCGGCGGATGAAGTTCTCCACTGACGGGTAAGCAGTCTCTATTTCTTGGGCTGGGAACAGGGGAGGCTGGAAGCCGTACGCACACTGGAAAGGTGTGAGTCCGGTGGCAGAACTGACCAAGGAGTTGTGGGCGTATTCCACCCAAAGGAGCTGGGAGGACCAGGAGGCGGGTTGGCTGGATGCCTTGCAGCGAAGAGTGGTCTCCATCTGCTGATTCATCCGCTCCGACTGGCCGTTGGACTGGGGATGGTATCCCGAGGACAGGCTGGTGGATGCTCCCAGTAGGCGGCAGAACTCCTTCCAGAATGCAGACATAAACTGGGACCCTCGATCCGATACCACGTCAGTGGGAAGACCGTGCAGACGGAAGACGTGGAGCAGCATCAGTTCTGCGGTCTCTTTGGCGGTGGGAAGCTTGGGCAGAGCAATGAAGTGGGCCATCTTGCTGAACTGGTCCACCACCGTCAGGATGGCAGTATTGCCGTCTGACAGTGGCAGACCGGTGACAAAGTCCAAGGAGACGTGGGACCAGGGGCGATGAGGGACTGGGAGGGGTTTCAGGAGTCCGGCAGGAGCTTGGCGGGACGTCTTGCTCTGGTTGCAGACCGGGCAGGCATTTACAAAGTCTTTAGTGTCGTTGTCCAGAGTTGCCCACCAAAAACGTCGCTGCAGGACCTCCCTAGTCCGAGCGACCCCTGGGTGACAGGTCAGACGGGATGCGTGGGCCCACTGCAGAACCTCAGACCTGAATTCTTGTGGCACGAACAAACGGTCCTGTGGGCAGGAGCTGGGACCCGGCTGTTCCTCCAGCGCTGTCTTAATCCGCTCCTCCAACACCCAGGTGAGAGCGGCCAGGAGACGGGAAGCAGGGAGAATGCTGTCGGAACGGGAAACCTCCTCATCCTCCCCCACCAAGAACTGCCGGGACAGCGCATCCGGTTTGATGTTCCGGGAACCAGGTCTGTAAGAGAGCGTGAAGAGGAATCGGGCAAAGAACAGGGCCCACTGGGCCTGGCGGGAATTGAGTCTCTTGGCTGACTTGATGTATTCGAGGTTCTTATGGTCAGTTCAAACCAAGAACGAGACCTGGGTACCCTCCAACCAGTGACGCCACTCCTCCAACGCCAGCTTCACCGCCAGCAGCTCCCGATTCAGTCATTCAGGCCCCTGTAGTCGATGCAGGGCCTAAGAGAGCCATCCTTCTTCCCCACGAAGAAGAAACCAGCCCCAGCTGGAGACGAGGAAGGCCGGATAATGCCAGAAGCCAGAGAGTCTCTGAT